>NC_084582.2:11722500-11907500 GCF_033978685.3 Nerophis lumbriciformis | reverse complement strand
TCAGAATCAGAATCAGAATCAGCTTTATTGTCATTACGCAGGGTAACGAGATTGAGGCCATTCCATACAGTGCGATGTGTGCATGCTGGAAAAACAATGTGTAAATATATAAAAATATAAAAAATATAGAAGTGCAATGAATATAGGGTGAAATTAATATATACCGTATTTTCCGCACTATAAGCCGCACCTAAAAACCACAAATTTTCACAAAAGCTGACAGTGCGGCTTATAACCCGGTGCGCCTTATATATGGATTAATATAAATATTTATTTTCATAAAGTTTCGGTCTCGCAACTACGGTAAACAGCCGCCATCTTTTTTCCCCGTAGAAGAGGAAGCGCTTCTTCTTCTATGGTAAGCAACTGCCAAGGTAAGCACCCGCCCCCGTAGAAGAGGAAGCGCTTCTTCTTCTACGGTAAGCAACCACCCGCCCCCGTAGAAGAAGAAGCGCGCGGGTATTACGTTTCATTTCCTTTGTGTGTTTACATCTGTAAAGACCACAAAATGGCTCCTACTAAGCGACACGCGTATAACGCAGAATTTAAACTTACATCACAGATGGTGTCAAAAAACAAGTGAAGCACACAAATACAACACTCGCCGTCATTCCGGGTGGATTAACCAAAGAACTCCAACCGCTCGATATTGGTGTCAACAGGGCATTTAAAGCACGACTGCGAACGGCGTGGGAACAATGGATGACCGAAGGCGAACACACCTTCACTAAGACAGGGAGACAGCGCCGGACGACATACGCCAACATTTGCCAGTGGATCGTAAATGCCTGGGCGGATATTTCGGTCACAACTGTGGTCCGAGCTTTCCGGAAGGCAGGATTCACAGAACGAGACGGAGCCGGCCATTTTGGATCCCGTATTCGCCCAACTTTTTAATTCGGACACCGAAGGAGAAGAATTTGAGGGATTTATGAATGAAGAATAACTTCAGAAAGTGAGCGTTATGTTTATTTTGTGTGTTGTGACATTAACGTTCGAGCAACATTATGTTGCCATTGCTCTGCACTATTTTGAATTTTACTATGTTTGTGATTGCACATTTGCACATTACCGTACATTTTGGGAGTGAACAGAGTTGTTAGAACGCTGGTTTTTAATATATTATTAAAGTTTGACTGACCTATCTGACTGTTTTTTTGACATTCCCTTTAGCGCAGTTAGATGCGGCTTACAACACGGGGCGGCTTATAGGTGGACAAAGTTTTGAAATATGCCGTTCATTGAAGGCGCGGCTTATAACCCAGGGCGGCTTATGGTGCGGAAAATACGGTACATGAAAAAAAAAATATATATATATATATATATATATATATTAGTTATAAATATTAAATATTAAATATTAGTTATAACTAATATATTTTTCCAAAAACAAAATCTGGTTTAGTGTTCCTTAGGATGACATTTTCATACAGCATGATTATAAAACATTATTACCTTAAAGTATGATTCACATTCAGAATTTCCCATCCTTCTATATATGGTAGCTGGAGTTGCAGACAACTTCATTACTGCTAAATAGCAGTTTTCAGTAATGTCACAGAAGATGCAGGATTTGCTTTAACATTTAAGTGGTGAAACTTACTATAAGAGTGCTGTATTCTGAGGATCATGTCATATTTAATTTGAACTTTTTTTTTTTTTAATGGTCCACAGTAGTCATGTACAAATTTGTGTGAATTATGCAAAATTATTCAAATTTGGTCCCCATGAACCATATTAACTCTTTTTCCCCAGGGTCCCCAGTAAGAATGATCAGCACATTACTTCATCAATCCAGAGATTTAAAGACGTGTATGAGCTTACTGGGCAGTGGCCATTTTACACCATTTTTTTTATGCCTCCACGACCTGTAGAAGTGAAGTATATTTATATAGCGCTTCTTCTCTAGTGACTCAAAGCGCTTTACATAGTGAAACCCAATATCTAAGTTACATTTAAACCAGTGTGGGTGGCACTGGGAGCAGGTGGGTAAAGTGTCTTGCCCAAGGACACAACGGCAATGACTAGGATGGCGGAAGCTGGGATCGAACCGGGAACCCTCAAGTTGCTGGCACGGCCACTCTACCAACCGAGCTATACCGCCCCTAGAAAGGGTGGTTCCCACAAGTGATGATCAAAAACTTGGTCCCCATTCCAAATGATAACCAGTAGGTGTGTGTGTGTGTGTGTGTGTGTGTGTGTGTGTGTGTGTGTGTGTGTGTGTGTGTGTGTGTGTGTGTGTGTGTGTGTGTGTGTGTGTGTGTTTACCAGGAAGAGCATGTAAAAAGATGCAAAGAGTAATGACTTCTCCTGGACAGTCAACACCACATCAATCATCAAGAAGGCTCAGCAGCGGCTACACTTCCTTAGAGTCCTCGGGAAGTACAACCTGAAGCCTGACCTGCTGCTGACCTTCTACCGCTCGTCCATCGAGAGCCTGCTGACCTACTGTATTACGGTATGGTACGGCAGCTGCACTGCAGCAGACAGGGAGAAGCTGCAAAGAGTGGTCAAAACGGCTCAGAAGATCATCGGCCGCCCTCTCCCCTCTCTGACGGACATCTACACCTCCCGCTGCCTCAACAGAGCCAGTGCCATCATCAAAGACAGCACCCACCCTGGCTCTGACCTGTTCCACCTGCTGCCCTCTGGGAAGCGCTACAGGTGCATTAAAACCAAAACAAACAGGCTAAAGAACAGCTTCTTCCCCAGGGCCATAACCATCCTGAACGGACTGCCCCATTGTCCCTCATAACTGCCTTCTCTTCGGTGCAATAACCCATTCCACCAACCACCCTGTTTTTGTTTTGTTTTTTCATGTATATATTCATTTCACACCATATTCATTGCACTTCTACATTTTTTAAATTTTTATATATTTGCACATTGTTTTTCTAGCATGCACACATCGCACTGTATGGAATGGCCTCAATCTCGTTACCTTGCGTAATGACAATAAAGCTGATTCTGATTCTGATTCTGATTCTGAAACAAAGCATACTTTACAATAACCAGACTCTTGGTTAGGTATTTGTGCAAAACATGGGACATAATACTGCGTTATTGAATTGTACTTACAAAGAAAATAACAAATAACTTTCATGTCTCTCTGAAAGGAAAAGCTAAATGTTAAAACACATATACATAAGATAAAATAAATATTAATATGTGTGTAATAAATGTATTTTCTGCCTGATTACAATTATTTTTAAAAATAAAATAAAAAGTTTTCTTTGAAAAAAATCGGTTTGTCTGCACCTTTCCTGAAAAGTGATAAAACGTATCAGTCTGAATACACTGTGGAGAGTGCCTGTTTCTGTTTGTCAGGATGACGCCAATGTATCGTTTGCAGAAACATTTGTTTTACACCCTGACCTTGTACAGCTTGTTTTTAACGAAATGTCTTTAACCTAAATGTGACATTAATATTTAAGCTAGTGGGACAATAAACTGCATATGATGGTGTATGCAAATATCACAAAGTGTCTGAGAGGCTTTTGTATCTAAAAGAAAACATGGACTTTTATAAAATACAATATTTCTGGAGAAGAATAGGCATTTACCGTATTTTTCGGAGTATAAGTCGCACCGGAGTATAAGTCGCACCTGCTGAAAATGCATAATAAAGAAGGAAAAAAACATATATAAGTCGCACTGGAGTATAAGTCGCATTTTTGGGGGAAATTTATTTGATAAAACTCAACACCAAGAATAGACATTTGAAAGGCAATTTAAAAATAAATAAAGAATGGCTGAATAAGTGTACGTTATATCATACTTGCCAACCCTCCCAAATTTTCCGGGAGACTCCCGAAATTCAGCGCCTCTCCCGAAAATCTCCCGATTTTCAGCCGGAGCTGGAGGCCACGCCCCCTCCAGCTCCATGCGGACCTGAGTGAGGACAGCCTTTTTTTTTTATGACAGGAGGACAACAGGGTGACAAGAACTAAATCATCCAGACTAGAGACACATTGTATTACGGTATTATGTTTATCTTACCTAAAAATAAATATATTTATTAATTACAAAAAAAACAAATACATTTTTACTATATTTTGCTAAAAACATCAAAATTAATTGTGTTTTTATTTGTATTTTTTCTGAATACATTAAAATAAACAAATATGAAATAATTAATTTTAGATGATCATAATAATTCATTTAAAGTGACCATTTTTAATTATTAAAATAATTGCTTGTTTATCAACAACTTTAGCATTTTATTCATTACATTTTGAAGCTCTCAGAAGCCAAGTTATATTATATCCTATATTATTTATGCAAGTTTGAAGTATCAATTATCTAAACACAGTTTTGTTTGCATATTTTCAGGACGTATATATATATATATATATATATATATATATATATATATATATATATATATATATATATATATATATATATATATATATGTCAATATACACCTCCCCTCTTAACCACGCCCCCGCCCACAACCACGCCCCAGTGCCCCAGTCCCACCCCCGACCACACCCCCCACCCCCACCCCTACCCCCATATATATATATATATATATATATATATATATATATGAAATACTTGACTTGGTGAATTCTAGCTGTCAATATACACATCCCCTCTTAACCACGCCCCCGCCCACAACCACACCCCAGTCCCACCCCCGACCATGCCCCCCACCTCCCGAAATTGGAGGTCTCAAGGTTGGCAAGTATGCGTTATATGAGGCATAAATAACCAACTGAGAACGTGCCTGGTATGTTAACGTAACATATTATGGTAAGAGTCATTCAAATAACTATAACATATAGAACATGCTAAACAATCTGTCAGTCCTAATCGCTAAATCCGATGAAATCTTATACGTCTAGTCTCTTACGTGAATGAGCTAAATAATATTATTTGATATTTTACGGTAATGTGTTAATAATTTCAAACATAAGTCGCTCCTGAGTATAAGTCGCACCCCCGTCCAAACTATGAAAAAAACTGCGACTTATAGTCTGAAAAATACGGTAGTCCTCTTGTGAAAATTAAGGAATCAGAAGTATTTGAAAACACATTTTTACCTAAAGGGAATTATTCTCAATGTTTTTCTTGTTATCTCGTTAAGTTATTTTTTTCAAATGTCAGTGCCTCACCAGCCGTGAATGTTACCGCATGTCACTGAGCAGTAAAACTGAGTAGAATCACATCTCTGAAATAGCAGAATTTGTAATGCCGCTTTTGTTTTGGATCTGATTAGATTTTGCAGTTATATCAAATGATATACATCTAATGTTGGTATAATGTGTAACGACTTGGGCGCATGACGATGCAGAGGTCGTTCTCCCAAGATGCAGACGGACTCCGGACACAGCGTGCAGGTAGGAAATTATTTATTCTTCATAAATCATGCGGGAAAAAACAGGAAACACCAAAAGTGTGCCGATAGCACAGATGGCAAAGCAAAGTAGAGCCTAGCGTGGAAGCTTACATATAAAACAGGAATCAAACTACAGAGCCTAGCGTGGAAGCTAGCATATAAAACAGGAATCAAACTATACCATCGTTAGCTGTTGCTTGTAGCAAATTAGGAAGCCAGACTGAAATAAACAGGAATAAATAGCACTCTGATTAGTGCCTGGCAGCAGGTGAGCATCCCAGACACCAATCAGAGGCAGCTGCAACCAATCAGCACCCATGGTAACCAAGGACACACAAAACAGGGGTTCTGAAACAGAACTAAGGTAACAGACAAAACATGATCCGGGCTATGGATCATAACATAATGTACCGTAAATTCCCCCACGATAAGCCTCTACTCTTTTCCTACGTTTTGAACCCTGCGGCTTTTAAAACAGTGCGGCTAATCTATGGATTTGTCTTTGCTAACAGCAAAAATGCAATAATGCAACAAAAAAAGTGTTATAGCACCATCTTTTGGACGAATTGGCTCACTGCAGGTGCTGCAGTGTCTTTCCATTTAGTCTTTTCAACCGTGAGTAAAATTGCCATTCAGTTTTTTAGCCATCCATTGCATTTTTAGTCGTATGGATTCTCCATTCATCACTCCAAGCAACGTTTGTATAAACGTTGTATTTGCAATAAACCGTCCCATGTGTGATGTCTGTAGGAGTGTTTTCATGCGTATTTGTATGTGCTATTGCATTGTAATTAAACTAGCGTTGTTAGCATCAGCTAATATGTTAATACGTCTACGACTGTCTGTGTTAGTATTATTAGCTTACAACGACATTCTTTTTAAATTGTTTCAGTTTCACAAATTCCTAAGTAAATTCACCAAAACGTCACTGTTGAGTTATTAAGTCTTTTTAGCTGATTGGAGAGCTAGCTTCTGCAGTTTGTGGGTCCATGCCGATGATTTCTGTTTTTGTTTGATCAGCCGTTTCACTGCCGTTTTACAAACATCGTTTGTAAACAAATAAGATATGTAAATGAACATTTACAAAATCTTTCTGTGTAAAAAAACATATTTCGCAACGTATATATCTGCGGATTATAGTACAGTGCGGCTCATATATGGGAAAATTTAGTGGGTACGGTTTATATACCGGTGCGCTCTATAGTCTGGAAAATATGTTTTTTTGCCAACAAAATTCATCAGCAAGTCATGTATGGTAATATCCCTCTGCCCCTCCCACACACTCACACACAAAACGTAGAAACTACACTCTGTCCATGGTGCTGACAGACAAAAATACCCACAACGCCTCACAATTGCTTGTATTCCGTCACGTGAAGTGAAAAACTGTGGTGGTCAACCAAGCCAAGATGGCTTTTGTGCAGCAAGAAGCGTGGAAACTCTCTGAGTACGCAAGGGGACTAGATCTTCCTGCAAAAAGTAGATACAAGCAAAAAAAATGCAAACTATGCAATGGAATATATTATCAAAAAAAGTTTTGTCGAGTAATATCAAGGATTATCCGTCTGCGGAGTTAGTTGCCAGACATACCAAACTATCTGGTGCTCCAGACCTCAATTCAACACGGCAAAACAGATGAAAACTTGGAAAAGCATAGAGACTTACAACTTTTTTGGGTGTGGCTGGGTCAAGGAAATTAGTATCAAGACTCCCCGGGTAAAACCTGCATCGTTTTTGCTCGGGTAAGGTTGCATTTTATGATTTAACCTTGCGTCTACAGCCATGTTTGTTGCTATTTTGTTGCACGCTCCGTTCATGAGTATGACCGTTTTTCCCCGTCTTTATCAAAATATAACTATAGATCTCAACATTGTGTATGTGCTGAAAGCTTCATTTATGATTGCTGCCTTTGTTAACTCTTTTAGGTTTTGCTCACATTTTCTTTATTTTAATCAGACTCGCCGAGTTGGTGCTTTACGAAGCACTCGTAGCAAAAGTGTGTTTTAAGCAGTGTTAATTCCGTTGACTAAAAATGTTCGTCTTAGTTATCATCAACGACCCATTTTCCCCCGACTAAAATAGGACGATTACGAATCACAACAAATGCCCGTTGACGAAAACATTGACGAAAGTAATTGACAATTTACTCGACGAATAAAAACGAGATGGAAATAATTGACGGAGGCGAAATCCAATCAAATCCAATTTTGTCCTTTGGGCAGGTGGGACAAGTTAGGAATCTATTCAATCACAGTAGCATGCCGGGGAGGGGCGGGTGGTACATCACGGCGGGGATCTAATCAGGACTACAACGACTAAGACACGGTGTTTGGATTTCTTCACTAGGAAACAAGACTGCATTGCAGCGATGTAACGATAAACAATAATAATGATGACCACGTCAAAACTCCTGACTGTTAATTTTACCCTTTTAAATTAAAATGATCTAAAAACCGAGATTGTTTAATGCACTTTGATAAACTCACGGACTAACTGGTGCCGACTCGCTAGCTCAAATGCTAACATGTCTTTTCCTGTTAAAAACAACAGATAATAATGATTCATATATTGGAATATGGGATCCATTATTAAAATTTGTTTTAACTATTAAATGAACCTAAAATATGACTTATTTTATCTTTGTGAAAAATATTGGACACAATGTGCTGTCAAGCTTATGAGATGTGATGCAAGTGTAAGTCACTGTGACACTATCGTTAATTTTTTTAATGTTTTAAATTTTTTTATATATGGTTGTGATGATCAGAGGTGGGTAGAGTAGCCAGAAATTGTACTCAAGTAAGAGTACTGTTACTTTAGAGATTTATTACTCAAGTAAAAGTAAGGAGTAGTCACCCAAATATTTACTTGAGTAAAAGTAAAATGTATGTTGTGAAAAAACTACTCAAGTACTGAGTAACTGATGAGTAACGTGTTTGTTTAATGATGACGGCAACAAATAATGCACAAAAACATAAAAATAGCAATGAGCAAATTCAGAGCCAGGAATATCTCTTCAGCAACTAAAAATTAATATATATTAAATAATCCATCCATCCATATTCTACAGCTTATTCCCTTCGGGGTCGTGGGGGGCGCTGGAGCCTATCTCAGCTACAATCGGGCGGAAGGCGGGGTACACCCTGGACAAGTCGCCACCTCATCGCAGGGCCAACACAGATAGACAGACAACATTCACACCCACATTCACACACTAGGGCCAATTTAGTGTTGCCAATCAACCTATCCCCAGGTGCATGTCTTTGGAGGTGGGAGGAAGCCTGAGTACCCGGAGGGAACCCACGCAGTCACGGGGAGAACATGCAAACTCCACACAGAAAGATCCCGAGGCCGGGATTAAACTCACAACTACTCAGGACCTTCGTATTGTGAGGCAGACGCACTAACCCCTCTTCCACCGTGCTGCCCTATATTAAATAATAATACATTAAAATAAAAAAAATTAAGGCAAATTGAGCCACACTAACTTAACAGCACCATAGGCTCAGTAGGCAGAGATTACAAAGGAAAATAACAAGTTAGCCTTTACGCAAACCATAAACTGATAGGTGTGGGCTGTACCTAAGGACAGACACACAGTACACTTCTGATTGGTGTTTGTATGCATGTGTGAGTGTGTGTGCGACTGTGCGTGTGTGTGTGTGTGTGTGTCTCTGTCTGTCTGTCTATGAGGCTACAGTACGTTAATAAATGTCCCCACACGATGTACATTTGACAGTGATTCATAGCAGGGAAGCTAACATCAGCCTACGGTGACAGCCAAAATATCTACTAACGTTACTTACCGCGATGTGCTTCCTCAAATTTGACGTTGATTTCATGTAAGCTGAAATGTCCACTTGCTTGGGGAGACACATATGACAACGCATTACGTAACTGTTTTTTTGATTGTCTGAAGCGTGAACATCGATTTTATGCGTTAGTTGTTGTCTCTGCCATTGTTGTTGCTGTTTGCCGCTGAAACTTTATGTGTAGTTAATCATGTGACCGCCTGGCTCTGTTTGATTGGTGAAACGGAGTGAAACGTCACCAGTGACTGCATCTGATTGGTGAAACGCAGCCATGCGATAGATCCTACTTTGAAGGTCTGTCTGACAAACCAAAACAAACAAAGCGTGCATTAACAGATCGATAAAAATCAGTAGCGAGTAGCGAGCTGAATGTAGATAAATGGAGCGGAGTAAAAGTAGCGTTTCTTCTCTATAATTATACTCAATTAAAAGTAAAAGTATGTTGCATTAAAACTACTCTTAGAAGTACAATTTATCCCAAAAGTTACTCAAGTAGATGTAACGAAGTAAATGTAGCGTGTTACTACCCACCTCTGGTGATGATAATGTCAATGAGGGATTTCTAATCACTGCTATGTTGGAATTCTTATTAATATTGATACTGTTGTTGATATTATTCACTTTTGTTTGACTACTTTTGGATTGTTTTGTGTCATGTTTGTGTGTCCTCTCAATTGCTCTGTTGATTGCTATTCTGAATGTTGCTGGACCGGGTTTGGTTTTGGAATTGGTATTGTATTATTATGGTATTATTGTGTATTATTTTGTTGGATTGATTCATAAAAAATAAAAATAAATTTAAAAAAAAAATAAAACATACCCCAATCTAAACCTATAAGCACATTAGTTTCTGAACAACTAAGATATTCAGTTGTGCACATTGAACCTACAAGCTGTGCTTTCTGAGAACGGAAATATGATGATCGATCTTTCCTCAGAGGAAAAGACACAGAGGTGTTTTATGGTGCGTTCAAGTACAGAGTAGGACAACCCACGCCAGAATAAATTCATAAATATAATAGACTTTATTTATCACGCCCTCTTCGTTTAAATAAATCATTAAGTGCTACAATACAAACCAATATTTACAGTACACCAATAAAAGTCTAGCTATAAAACAGATAAAACACTAAGACTAAAACACTTCAATGAGGACAAGGCGCTGGATAATAAATGGAGGCATGGATGATATGAATTTTCCTAATACCCTTAACTCATATTGAGAGTGTTTCAACATTTCATCTCTGTGCTTGGTTTGGTCACTTGAGTAGTAAGTGTAAACACAAACTGCACAGAATTCTAAAAATGGCTGGTAAAATTGTAGGACAACCCCAGAAGCCTCTGGGACATGTACTGTATACACTGACAGGATGAGGAAGAAAGCTCAGAGGATTCTGGCAGACGATTCACATCGTCTGTGCTGTCAGTTTGGGCTTATGAAGTCAGGGAGGCGCTAGAGCATACTTGCCAACCTTGAGACCTCCGATTCCGGGAGGTGTGTGGAGGGGGGGGGCTTGGGGGGTGAATGGGGGCGTGGTTGGGGCGGGGGCGTGGTTAGGGGCGTGGTTAAGAGTGGAGGAGTATATTTACAGCTACAATTCCCCAAGTCAAGTATTTCATATATATATATATATATATAAGAAATACTTGACTTTCAGTGAATTCTAGCTATATATATAAAAATATTTTCATATATATATAAATAAGAGAAATACTTGAATTTCAGTGTTCATTTACTTACACATACCTGTATACACACACATAACACTCAACTACTCATTGTTGAGTTAAGGGTTGAATTGTCCATCCTTGTTCTATTCTCTGTCACTATTTTTCTAACCATGCTGAACACCCTCTCTGATGATGTATTCTGCTTTGTCTCCTTGTTGTGTGCGCAGTTGTGCACTGCACTCTCTAAAAGCCGTAGATGTTATCGTCATATATGCATGCACAGTAGATGGCAGTATTGTCCTGTTTAAGAGTGTCACAACATTGCTGTTTACAGCAGACAAACTGCTTTACTGTAGACGAAAACGTGACTGCTGTTGTTGTGTGTTGTTACCGCACTGGGAGGACGTTAATGAAACTGCCTAACAATAAACCCACATAAGAAACCAAGAACTCGCCCTCGATCATTCTACAGTTATAACGTGATTGGGCAGGCACGCTGTTTATATTGTGGGAAAGCGGACGTGAAAACAAGCTGTCGACACGTCACTCAGGTCCGCCTGAATTCCGGGAGGTTTTCGGCAGAGGCGCTGCATTTCGGGAGTCTCCCAGAAAATCCGGGAGGGTTGGCAAGTATGCGCTAGAGAGCTCTCCTGGCCAACGGCCCATTTAAAAAAGTATTTAATTTCAAATGCCATTGCCGTTCTTAATGTGACAAAGCGAACAAATCCACATGTTTGAACTGAACTGCTCTACTTTTATGATACTCTTTTAGATCTTAACTTATCATTATTTGTATTCCTATTTTACCTAACCTCTGTTTTTAATTGTTTGTTTTAATATATGACAATGTTTTGGGTTTTAGTGCCGTCTGTCTCCTGTGTTGGTCCACCTTGGTGGACAATAAAGATTGTTTTCTATGATATTATATTCTCATTACTTGACACATTATAATGAAAATATACAAAGCACATGCACTTTTCCTCCATTTGCATAGCTTTACATTTGCACTAATGACAAGCGGTAGAAAATGGATGGATATGGATGGATGGGTACTTTCAAACTTTGATTGCCTTCACTCTGAGCAAAGGTGAAATGTATTATTTTAAATTTGATTAGGCGTGTGTTACTTTGCCAGATTAGTCAAAAACGACACTACTGATTGCCATTAAACAGTGTGTATATCTGCCACAATTACATAGCAAGATTCCATTTAATTTTGGTCCATGTCGGAATAAAAATGTAGTTTGCTCTCAATGGAACCACCAACATTTTTCAAAAGCAGTTTTTGTCACCTACTGTCTTAAACATACAAAAATAATGTTACGTTATTGAATGGAGAAAAGTCAAACAATAGTGCCAGGCAGAAAACGGCTGCTCAGGCTAAAGCTTGTCTCTTTAGACCGCACACAAGCTCATTTATTGGCTTTTAGGGCTGCCTTCTTGCCAACATGACAATGATTGACAACATGCAGCAGCTTACCAATCAGCGGTCATAGGTAAGGTAAGAGCGAGTTGTCCTCCACACGGTAATAAGAATCACAAACAAGTAAGGCGAATATAAATCCAAATAAGAGGAATCTAGTGCTCCCTATAGTTATGCCGTCAACAAAAACTTGTGCTAAGGGTTTAAGAACACAAATTACAGATTTCGCGATTCCTGGTAACGACATGGCTTAAATATTTTGTTCCAGCAGACATGGTTCGATTCTCAGTTAGGACATACAAGGTAAACATTAAACTAAATCATAAAGCAATTTTGAAAGACCCAAGTAAATTTATCAAACTATATAAACGGGACGGCGTGGCGCAGTTGGGAGAGTGGCCGTGCCAGCAACCTGAGGGTTCCTGGTTCAATCCCCACCTTCTACCAACCTCATCACGTCCGTTGTGTCCTTGAGCAAGACACTTCACCCTTGCTCCTGATGGGCCGTGGTTAGGGCCTTGCATGGCAGCTCCCGCCATCAGTGTGTGAATGTGTGGGTGAATGGGTGAATGTGGAAATAGTGTCAAAGCGCTTTGAGTACCTTGAAGGTAGAAAAGTGCTATACAAGTAAAACCCAATTACCATTTACCATTTAACTCTGTTATTTAATTATGTCCGACTTCTCCAGGGTGTATCCCAACTACTGCCCGTGTGCAGCTGGGATAGGCTCCAGCACCCTCCGCAACCCCGACAGGGACAAGCGGTAAAAAATGGATGGATGGATTTAATTATTTCGTACAAAACATCAACAATTTGCTTCCCATTTATATTACGCCAAAACATGCAGGGGTTGATTCCCTCGGGATTAGATTGTATCCAACCCCTCGGGGTGAGTTTGCTAAGCATAAAAATGTGCCTGAAATTTTCGAATGCAAGAAACAGCTGTTTTAAATGTGTCCACTGGATGTCGCAATAGCAATTTTTTGTATCGTTGTAAATGATGCTACATATGTACAAAATAAATCACATGATGATCAGTCAAGGAAAATGATCAAACTATATAAATAACATTTGATTTATTTGATTTTGACATAATTTTTTTATCTTGATAGATTGAAAATCAACACCAATGGCTGATGAACAATATCACATAATTCATTCAGAAAATATAAATAACGACAGATAAATTATCAACCACAACATGTAAGTGTAAAAAAAAAAACAACATTATGATTTGTACATTTGTGATTTTTCTTGTTTTAAACAAAGAAAACACTCTGAAGTTGTCTTTATTTTAAGTTATCATGTTGTGATTTTACCAGTTCAGCCGACTTGGGAGTAGATTTTTCTCCATGCGGTCCCCGATCTAAAATGAGTTTGACACCCCTGATCTAATCCATTTATCTAAATTTCGTCCCTGTCTGTATGACAGCTGGTTTTGCTGTGGTAAATACGTCAATTTGTGATTTCATATTAGTTTAACTCACAACATTACTTCGTCAAAATTGTTATTTATATTATTTTAAATATTGTCATTATTGTTTTGTTGAATACTGTTGTATCTTTTGAGACTTGGCAGTGTCTAGGTCAGTGGTTCTTAACCTGGGTTCGATCGAACCCTAAGGGTTCGGTGAGACGGCCTCAGGGGTTCGGCGGACCCTCCGCCGTGGAGGTCGAGACACACCCGACTTATTGTGTAAATAAAAACTTCTCCCTATCGGCTTATTATGGATACGGCAACTGCAGAAGTCACACTGATTTGCAGGTGTGTCATTTGTTGTGAGTTCATGCACTGTGTTGGTTTTGTTCTTTGAACAAGGTGATGTTCATGCATGGTTCATGTTGTGCACCGGTAAAAAACATATAACTTTGTCTTGAATTTGAAAATATATATATATACAGTATATATATTTTTTTCACTAAAGAAGGGTTCGGTGAATGCACATATGAAACTGGTGGGGTTTGGTACCTCCAACAAGGTTAAAGGGGAACATTATCACAATTTCAGAAGGGTTAAAACCATTAAAAATCAGTTCACAGTGGCTTATTTTATTTTTCAAAGTTTTTTTCAAAATTTTACCCATCACGCAATATCCCTAAAAAAAGCTTCAAAGTGCCTGATTTTAACCATCGTTATATACACCCGTCCATTTTCTTGTGACGTCACATAGTGATGCCAACACAAAAAAACATGGCGCATAGAACAGCAAGCTATAGCGACATTAGCTCGGATTCAGACTCGGATTTCAGCGGCTTAAGCGATTCAACAGATTACGCATGTATTGAAACGGATGGTTGTAGTGTGGAGGCAGGTAGCGAAAACGAAATTGAAGAAGAAACTGAAGCTATTGAGCCATATCGGTTTGAACCGTATGCAAGCGAAACCGACGAAAACGGCACGATAGCCAGCGACACGGGAGAAAGCGAGGACAAATTTGGCGACCGCCTTCTAACCGATTGGTATGTGTTTGTTTGGCATTAAAGGAAACTAACAACTATGAACTAGGTTTACAGCATATGAAATACATTTGGCAACAATATGTACTTTGAGAGTGCAAACAGCCCAATTTTCATCAATTAATATATTCTGTAGACTTACCCTCATCCACTCTCTTTTCCTGAAAGCTGATCTGTCCAGTTTTGGAATTGATGTCAGCAGGCCAGGGAAGCTAGGGTCGATATTCTTCTCTTGATCATCTTCGGTGGCATACGGGACGGTATGAGCCAAGACATCCGGGGGATTTAGCTCGCTCGTCTACGGGAACAAACTGCCGCCATTGCTTGCCGTGCTACCGAGGTCCTTTGTCCCTAAATTGCTCACACACTCCGGCAGATTCAATGGGGGTCTGGCGGCAGATTTCTTTGACTTTATCGTTGGAAATGCATCTGCTTTGAGTGTCGCAGGATATCCACACATTCTTGCCATCTCTGTCGTAGCATAGCTTTCGTCGGTAAAGTGTGCGGAACAAACGTCCAATTTCTTGCCACTTTCGCATCTTTGGGCCACTAGTGCAACTTGAATCCGTCCCTGTTCGTGTTGTTACACCCTCCGACAACACACCGACGAGGCATGATGTGTCCAAGGTACGGAAAACAGTCGAAAAAACGGAAAATAACAGAGCTGATTTGACTAGGTGTTTGTAATGTGTTTGAGAAAATGGCGGATTGCTTCCCGATGTGACGTCATGTTTTGACGTCATCGCTCCGAGAGCGAATAATAGAAAGGCGTTTAATTCGCCAAAATTCACCCATTTAGAGTTCGGAAATCGGTTAAAAAAATATATGGTCTTTTTTCTGCAACATCAAGGTAGATATTGACGCTTACATAGGTCTGGTGATAATGTTCCCCTTTAAGAACCACTGTTCTAGGTATATATTTTTTTTTACTTTCACTTATTTGATGATACTTATCAGCAACACAGTCTTAGAGACCCTGAAAAAAAATCTAATCTTAAACAAAAATCTGTTAGCAGCACAGACTGTCATCAACCTACCAGGACCTTTTCCATAAAACTACTGAGACAGATGGGCAGAGAGAGGGAGTTCACATCCCAGTGTTCTATATATAATCCACTCCTAATAGTGGGTATGTGTCTGTGCTGCAGCCTGTCAGGCCCAGCGGTCCAGCTCGATAAGAAGCCTCTCTCTGTCTGCCTATAAAGCCTCAGACAATAGATCAGTCAATGTTGTAACTCAGGGAATCACTTCACAGAGGCTCAGCGTCGGCTTGAGCAAGAAAATACAATTCCACTGTTTACATTTTGTGTTGAGAGGCAAAGAGGGAGTAAAACGTGCGTCAGTGTTTACTGTAACAGTACACGCCCTCCAGTGGATGAGAGGATATGGGACCGCTGATTATGTTCCTTGTTTTCATGTCGGCTCGCTGTGAGAGACTGAGCAGGAAGTGTTTGTGGAAACGTGAGACTGCAGATGAGTGCCGTGAGAGAGGGAAGCTGCTGTGTTGTTTTCGAGGGAAAGTCAGAAACAGTTCAGCACCCTCCTGAGATTCACCTGATGCGATTTAAAAACCAGATTGAGCCCATTAAAATCACACCACGTTTATTTACATTACTGCACTGCAAGACTGATAACAACCCTTCACTCGATCTCCTTGTTTTCCTTCAATATTAGAACTATTGCCTGCATCATTGTTACAATGCAAGATGGAAAAACTGTGTTATGTGTCTTTATTTGAGTTTCACCATGCGCGGGTCCACTTGAATCACCTTTAAAGGGGAACATTATCACAATTTCAGAAGGGTTAAAACCATTAAAAATCAGTTCCCAGTGGCTTGTTTTATTTTTCGAAGTTTTTTTCAAAATTTTACCCATCACGCAATATCCCTAAAAAAAGCTTCAAAGTGCCTGATTTTAACCATCGTTATATACACCCGTCCATTTTCCTGTGACGTCACACAGTGATGCCAATACAAACAAACATGGCGGATAGAACAGCAAGGTATAGCGACATTAGCTCGAAAACGAAATTGAAGAAGAAACTGAAGCTATTGAGCCATATCGGTTTGAACCGTATGCAAGCGAAACCGACGAAAACGACACGACAGCCAGCGACACGGGAGAAAGCGAGGACAAATTCGGCGATCGCCTTCTAACCAACGATTGGTATGTGTTTGTTTGGCATTAAAGGAAACTAACAACTATGAACTAGGTTTACAGCATATGAAATACATTTGGCAACAACATGCACTTTGAAGGTGCAGACAGCCCATTTCAGGTGCGCTAAGAACATATATTTTTCCACGATTTCAGCACTCAGGTTAACCATACCTAAATAGACACAAAATACTGCATTATACAAGACTACTCGAATGATTGAAAAAAATAAATGTTTTTAAGCTAAATTATTGGTAAACACAGTTTATGTATAATCATTTACGTAAAACCGCGAGAGTAATGAATAAAGTTTTCATCAATTAATATATTCTGTAGACATACCCTCATCCGCTCTCTTTTCCTGAAAGCTGATCCGTCCAGTTTTGGAGTTGATGTCATCATCTGCTTTGAGTGTCGCAGGATATCCACACATTCTTGCCATCTCTGTCGTAGCATAGCTTTCGTCGGTAAAGTGTGCGGAACAAACGACTGACCATTTCGTCGGCTTTCCCCACACCCTCGTATTTTGAACAAATTTCGTCCAATTTCTTGCCACTTTCGCATCTTTGGGCCACTGGTGCAACTTGAATCCGTCCCTGTTCGTGTTGTTACACCCTCCGACAACACACCGACGAAAGTGAGAAAATGGCGGATTGCTTCCCGATGTGACGTCACGTTGTGATAGAAAGGCGTTTAATTCACCAAAATTCACCCATTTAGAGTTCGGAAATTGGTTAAAAAAATATATGATCTTTTTTCTGCAACATCAAAGTATATATTGACGCTTACATAGGTCTGGTGATAATGTTCCCCTTTAATGAAGTGTACAAACTAGGCTTGTACGGTATACCGGTATTAGTATAGTACCACGATACTAATGAATCATTTTCGGTACTATACCGCCTCTGAAACGTACCAGTCCACCACACCCCCGTGCCCGCGTCGTCGCCACGTCGAGTCATTGCTGGTTTTACGAGCAGAGGAACATGTTTGGTAGCGCACAATCACGAAGTACTTACAAGCAGACACAGTGTGTCGACAGAAAAGGGAGAACGGACGCATTTTGGCTTAAAAATTAACAATAAAGGTGAAGTTATAACACTGGAACGCCCGAAGGAAGAGGTGTTTTTGGGGGGCGGCATAGCTCGGTTGGTAGAGCGGCCGTGCCAGCAACTTGAGGGTTGCAAGTTCGATTCCCGCTTCTGCCATCCTAGTCACTGCCGTTGTGTCCTTGGGCAAGACACTTTACCCACCTGCTCCCAGTGCCACCCACAGTGGTTTAAATGTAACTTAGATATTGGGTTTCACTATGTAAAGCGCTTTGAGTCACTAGAGAAAAGCGCTATATAAATATAATTCACTTCACTTCACTTCACTGCTTTAAGACATGGCTAGCTAGCTAGCGGCTAATGTCCAGCCCCAGTCGGCAGTGTTGTAGCTACTTCTAAATCACAAATCCTCGCCTCCATGGCGACAAATAAAGTAAGTTTCTTACAAGTATCATCCCTGCAGGATGAGGAATAGCTAAACATGCTTCACTATACAACGTAGCTCACCGGCGTCAAAATGTAAACAAACGCCATTGGTAGATCTACATCAGACATCCACTGTAATGATATCAAGTACAGAAGCGTATCTAGTCGATACTACTATGATTAATATTTTTTGACATCACAACATCTTCTTTCGTTTTTTTTTTATTCATATCATGTTTATAAACTCAGGAAATAAGTCCCTGGACACATGAGGACTTTGAATATGACCAATGTATGATCCTGTAATTACTTGGTATCGGATTGATACACAAACGTGTGGTATAATCCAAAACTAATGTAAAGTGTCAAACAACATTATTATTACATTTTAACAAAAATGTAGACAGAACATGTTAAAAGAGAAAGTAAGCAGATATTAACAGTAAATGAACAAGTAGATTAATAATGAATTTTCTACCACTTGTCCTTAATAATGTTGATAAACTAATAGAATGATAAATGACACAATATGTTACTGCATATGTCAGCAGACTAATTAGGAGCCTTTGTTTGCTTACATACTACCAAAAGACAAGTTGTCTTGTATGTTCACTTTTTTTAAGGACTAAATTGCAATAAGAAACATATGTTTAATGTACCCTAAGATTTTTTTGTTAAAATAAAGCCAATAATGCATTTTTTTTGTGGTCCACTTTACTTAGAAAAGTACCGAAAAGTACCGAAAAGTATCGAAATAATTTTGGTACCGGTACCATAATATTGGTATTGGGACAAAACTAGTACAAACAATAAAAATAAATAGTTTTCGCTTGCCTCAGTAGTTAAATAGATATCTAATCTACTCGATAAGGATCCTTTTTCTTCCAGACAGGACAGGCTGATCTTAGTTCGCAGTGTATCAATGCAAGTTCTCCAGAGAGAAAACAATGTTACTAAGTGTATTACAAAGATTAGTTGCTACAGAGTCAGCAAGTGCCATCAAGCTCCCACTGTAAGGGATGCAAGCAAAGCTGCGACCAAAGTATTCATGATTTTAATTAAACCAGTTACAAACTGTTGTGGTCAGAAAGTTGACATTCATGTTATCACGGGCATGGTGCTGTTGAAACATCCAACTGTGTCTTAAGTAAATGTCTTCGTTTCACTACAATTGGCAGCAAAACAGCCCCTGAGAATGATGCTACCATCAACATGCTGGGAAATTTGCAAATGCTCTTTGATATAAAAGCCTCATCTTGACTTCTCTAAACAATACTTCTTGTACTTATGTCCAATTAGCTCGATCTTTATCTGGTCTGACCTTGGGCTGCAACTAACTGACTATTCTGATAGTAATCTAGCCATTAACTATCTTAGCCCTTAGTTGACTATTCAGATTGTTAAGTGTACACCTATTCAGTGGTTCTATTTTTTAAATTCAGCTTTAAATACTTTTTAGACATGTAACAATAAATAACATTAAATCAATAGAAGGAAATGTTTATTCATACCGTTACTGTGCAGCTCATTAGCCTGAGTACAAAATAATAACTATCAAACTTCCATTTAAATGCGAGGAGAGGCAAAGTACTGATAAAAAATATATATATTTTTGTATGTAACAAAGGAGGATCAAAATAGCAGCAATAACAACGAACATTAAAGCTATCTATCTACTTTAAAAATAAAATAGCATTTTGTGATGATAACAATAATAATGGAATACATTTATATAGGGATTTATTTACACTAGACAGAGTGTCTAGATGGATCAGGCCCGCAAACAGGTTTTATCCGGCCCGCGGGATGAGTTTGCTAAGTATAAAAATGAGTCGAAAATTTCGAATGAAAGAAACTGCTGTTATAAATGTGTCCACTAGATGTCGCAATAGCAATTCTTTGTATCTTTGTAGATTATGCTACATATGTAAAAAAAAATATATATATAAACCACATGTTAGTGCACCAGTCGAGGACAATGAGCAAACTACATAAATAACATCCTGTAATTTAATTTTGATATTATTTTTTTATCTTGATAGATTGAAAATGGACACCAATGAGTTGACTGATGAACATTATCACATAATTTATTCAGAAAAATAAATAACAACAAAGATAGAATACTACTAACCAAAACATGTAAGTGTAAAAAACCCCAACAACATTATGATTCGTCCATTTTCATAATGTGCTTGTTTTATTTTTAAACAAAGAAAACAATTTGTAGTTGTCTTTATTTTTAAGTTATCGTGCCGTGCTTTTACCAGTCCGGCCCACTTGGGAGTAGATGTTTCTCCATGTGGCCACCGATCTAAAATGAGTTTGACACCCCTGCACTAGACACTCACAGAGCGAGTAGGAACTTGCATCATTCATTCACACCAGGTGAGCAAGGATGAATCATTTTGCCCAAGGACACAATGGCAGGGACTTGGATGGGAGAGGCGAGGATTGAACCTCGAACCCTCAAGTTGCTAATATGGCTGCTCTACTAACCGCGCCACACCGTGCCCAAAATTAATAATGATGTGTTTATAAAGCTGTTAACGGGTATAGGGACTGTGGCTAAAATTATAATTAGAGCTAATTTTAACACAACTGTGTTTCTCTGTTGTGAACTAGATAACAAGCTAACCAGCTTACTTTAAAGACAGAGGAGAGTCAGACACTACATCCTCGAGATGCCTCTGCTTTAAATTATCCTGCATAACATACTTTGCCATCAAAAGCAATGTACGCTAGTTTAAGCAAGTTATTTGCGTGTTTTTAGTTTTCGCTCGCAATGTTCCAGTAACTACAGACATTTTTCCCTTCCTGCTGTTTGGCAGTCACCAGTCGCGCTGATACGCGCATGTTTGTTTCCGTCTGATAAAAACACAATCTTCAATCAGAGTATGAGTACCGGTATATATGTACATTGTTGACCATGTGTAAATTAACAGTAAATTCAAATTCACTTCAAACTTGTAATTTAAAAAAAACATTGAATGTGTCATGGACACAATAAGACATTATACTTGTTGAACTAGAGACTGTCCTATCTGACATTGGGCAAAATCAATCACAAATCGTAACTTTACATGATCCTAAATCTAAAGGTAACTGTTTCCCTTTGTGGCTTGTGAGCATCACAGGGTATGATGTCAGTGCAAACTGATTATATCAGAAATGAATTAAATGATTCATCAAAACACATCACAACAATCATCAGATATCAGCACATTTCTGAGAAGCATAGGGGATTACATCACATAGAAGTGTGTGTGTGTTGCACTCTTTAATGCTATGTCATGGCAAAATAGTTTTCCTTTCCATAATCTTCATGTTGATCATCGCTCCAACAAATTCCAACATTTTAGAACTGACACATGTTTTGGACTTAAACAGTTTGATGTGGTAGCAGTACTGAAAAATATATTTTTGACACATAAATGCTTGACAATTAATAATCAAATTATACAATACTCTAAACCAGGGGTCTCCAAACTTTTTGAATCGGGGGCCAGATTGAGTTTGGCAGAGGGCCGGGCTATCCATTTGCATATATGTATATATATATATATGTGTGTGTGTGTATATAAATATACATACAGTACAGTGACGTGCAGTCAGGGGAGGCAGGTGAGGCAGGGCCTCACGTGCCAACATGGAAAGAAAAAAAATGTAAAAAGAAAGAAAAAAAATTAAATTGTTATATGTATCCAGTGATTGTACTATAAAGTTATTTTCCATTTAACTTCACCAGTTTTAGATTATTTTTATTCAAAATCGCTGAATTTTCACATTTGCCGTTCAAATACTGAGAAGAGACTTGCGGCGAGTCAGCAGCCAGTTGAGCCTCAACATGGATTGCGCAATGACTCGGCTAACTGCTGGCCTGCTGTGCAGTGAGACCGTATTGCTATATGTATTATATTATACATTTCCATAGTTGAATTAGCTGGGGTATATAATGTACAGTGTATTTTGTCAACAACTGTATGTGTGTAACGTATTTCTTGTGCTGAGCAATCATAAAACGGCTGCGAAGACGCACCGGGTGAGGCTCGCAGTAATCCCGCCTCCTGGTGGTAGAGGGCGGTAGTGATCCCAGCGATCATTCTTGCGACTACTCGGTTGCAGAATAAGTGACAACAAGCTACAGTTAGCAAGTCAAGTGCAACGGCAGCGATCGTTTATTTTTTCCTCTCGCCTGGACTTTTAACATGGAGGATTACATATCTAAAATAAAACAGTTTTCTGAACTGGACTTTCAATCGAAGCAGGAGGTAATAATTAAAGGAAGATCTCCATCGAGACAGAGATACTTTTAAAACTGAAGAAAGATAAGGAAGACTTCTATAAACAAGTTATCGATGCTTTTGTTCAGAAGGAGCGGCACATGGACTTCATTTATGAGTAAAGGTAAGACCATAATAACGTTTTTTTTATTAAATGTGCTTTTTTGTGTGCGACAGTTTGTATGTGTAAAGTTAAAGTTAAGTTAAAGTACGGATTGTCACACACACTAGGTGTGGTGAAATTTGTCCTCTGCATTTGACCCATCCCCTTGATCACCCCCTGGGAGGTGAGGGGAGCAGTGGGCAGCAGCGGTGCCGCGCCCGGGAATCATTTATGGTGATTTAACCCCCAATTCCAACCCTTGATGCTGAGTGCCAAGCAGGGAAGAATGCTGGTATGAGCTTTTAAACATAACGCGTTAACTGCTGCCAATCAAATGGTGAATAAGATACTCTTTAGGGTTCATATGTTTGTAAATCTGACTGTGATGAAGTCAGTGCCTCACCAGCCATCAACCTCACCGCACGTTACTGATACAGTACAGGCCAAACGTTTGGACACACCTTCTCATTCAATGCGTTTTCTTTATTTTCATGACTATTTACATTGTAGATTGTCACTGAAGGCATCAAAACTATGAATGAACACATGTGGAGTTATGTACTTAACAAAAAAAGGTAAAATAACTGAAAACATGTTTTATATTGTACTTTCTTCAAAATAGCCACCCTTTGCTCTGATTACTGTTTTGCACACTTTTCGCATTCTCTCGATGAGCTTCAAGCACACCTGTGAAGGTGAAAACCATTTCAGGTGACTACTTCTTGAAGCTCATCGAGAGAATGCCAAGAGTGTGCAAAGCAGTAATCAGAGCAAAGGGTGGCTATTTTGAAGAAACTGGAATACAAAACATGTTTACAGTTATTTCACCTTTTTTTTGACAAGTACATAACTCCTCATTCATAGTTTTGATGCCTTCAGTGACAATCTACAAAAGAAATATAGTGATGAAAATAAAGAAAACGCATTGAATGAGAAGGTGTGTCGAAACTTTAGGCCCGTACTGTATATATATATATATATATATATATATATATATATATATATATATATATATATATATATATATATATATGCCCACGAAATAAATAAATAAATATATATATATATATATATATATATATATATATATATATATATATATATATATTTATTTATTTATTTCGTCTTTCTATCCACTTTTGCTCAATTCCGGGGCTTCGCCACACACTAAATATATCCAAACATTTAATTAGGTCAAATACAAATAAGGCAACAAGAGAAGTATACCACACTTCTCTTCTGTAAAGTTCATATGTACAGCAGATATGGGCACCTACATCAACAAAATTATTTGCCCGAGTGGCTGGACAGGACAGATGTAAAAAAATAGATTCTTTTTTTTTTCTTTTTTTTTGTTTGGCTACCGCTACTTTAAACTCTGCAAAGCCGAACGTAACTGCTGTGCAGTGAATCACCACGTGCACCATGTATCATATTACACATGGTCTCATGGTCTTTTGTCAATAAGCATTATCGATTTGTTCAACTGTGATCTTTCTGCGGGAAGAGTACAATGTGATTAGTTTGCGATGGCTAAAAATACAAGTTCATGATTTCCAGAAAATGTAAGTCTAATTTGAACACACTTATGTTATGTTGGTACGGGTGTACAGATCCAGTGGACTGTGTCAAATTAATTGTTGATTAAATGCATTTCAGAGCAGTTCAATTACAGTACCGTATTTTCCGCACTATAAGGCGCACCTAAAAACCACAATTTTTCTCAAAAGCTGACAGTGCGCCTAATAACCCGGTGCGCTTTATTACGATTCATTTTCATAAAGTTTCGGTCTCGCAACTTCGGTAAACAGCCGCCATCTTTTTTCCCGGTAGAACAGGAAGCGCTTCTTCTTCTACGCAAGCAACCGCCAAGGAAAGCACCCGCCCCCATAGAACAGGAAGCGCTTCACCCGCCCCCGGAAGAAGAAGAAAAAACGCGCGGATATCACCGTACGTTTCATTTCCTGTTTACATCTGTAAAGACCACAAAATGGCTCCTACTACGCGACAAGGATCCGGATCATAAAAAGACGCAATCTCTCCATCCGCACACGGATTACTACCGTATTTCACAGCAACTGATATTCCTGTGAACTGCACTGTGGAACGGGAGCACGTACGGTGAATATTCGCACCACAGGGAATGAGGAGTCATCCTTCACTGTGGTTCTAGCTTGCCATGCTAACTTCCACCCATCCAAAAGAGACCTTTCCAGCCGGCGTCATCATAAAAGCTAACTCGAAGGGATGGATGGATGAAGAAAAGATGAGCGAGTGGTTAAGGGAAGTTTACGCGAAGAGGCCGGGTGGCTTTTTTCACACAGCTCCGAAGGCGAACACACCTTCACTAAGACGGGCAGATAGCGCCGGTCGACATACGCCAACATCTGCCAGTGGATCGTAAATGCCTGGGCAGATAGTTTCGGTCACAACTGTGGTCCGAGCTTTCCGGAAGGCAGGATTCACAGAACTGCTGCACAACAACAGCGACACTGACTCCCGATGACTTCTACGAGACGGAACCGGCCATTTTTGGATCCCACGCTTGCGCAACTTTTCAATTCGGACACCGAAGACGAAGAATTCGAAGGATTTACGAATGAAGAATAACTTCAGAAGGTGAGCGCTATGTTTATTTTGTGTGTTGTGACATTAACGTTCGAGCAACATTATGTTGCTATTTATTGCTCTACACCATTTTGAATTTTACTATGTTTGTGATTGCACATTTGCGTACATTTTGGGACAGAGTTGTTAGAACGCTGGTTTTCAATATATTATTAAAGTTTGACTGAACTATCTGACTGTTTTTTTGACATTCACTTTAGCGCAGCGTTTTTTTGACATTCACTTTAGCGCAGCGTAGGCGCGGCTTTTAGTCCGGGGCGGCTTATTGGTGGACAAAATTATGAAATATGTAATTCATAGAAGGTGCGGCTAATAATCCGGTGCGCCTTATAGTGCGGAAAATACGGTATATAGACCAGTGGTTCTTAACCTGGGTTCGATCGAACCCTAGGGGTTCGGTGAGTCGGCCTCAGGGGTTCGGCGGAGCCTCCGCCGCGGAGGTCAAGACACACCTGACTCATCGTGTAAATAAAGCCTTCTCCCTATCGACGTATTATGGATACCCCCAAACAATGTTCCCTCTAATTTTCCATATGCGTGAGCAAACGTAAAAACTCCTTCAGCATTCAGTGGAGCACATGTGAACGACGTCAGACGTGCACATGCACTGTGGCCACACCAGCAGCACACCTGTCCCAAACCTGACTAAATAAGTTAAATGTTTTATTATTATAATCAAATGACAGCAGTCATTTCCATGAGATTATTTTCTAATATGAGTGTTTCAGCCCAATTACAATGACAATAACAAAAAATATTGTTTTTCATGAGTTGTGTACAAGTATTGTATGTCTGGGTGGGGTTCCTGCTTTGGAAATAATGTGTACCCCTTTCAGATAGCGCATTTAGTTCCCACTTAAACATTCACATGTTGCACAATGAGATGTAAACATGGGATCATGTGTACATTCCTGTAACTTTCTGTTTGTAAAAAATATCTTTATTAGTATTTCTTTAAAATAATAACATCATTTCATGATTAATATTTATAAATTAAGATTAAATTAAAGAAAAAAACATTTAATTTTTCACTAAAGAAGGGTTCGGTGAATGCGCATATGAAACTGGTGGGGTTCGGTACCTCCAGTACGGTTAAGAACCACTGATTTAGACAAAGGGTCTTAATCTTCTGATAACAACAATTAATATGAAAAATGCAGTTCTGGCAACTGTAGTAAACTACAAAATTAGATTAAGTTGTGACAATCTCAATGTGTTCACGGAAGTTAGCTGCTTAAACTGCAACTGAGAGTTTGTTTGTACTATATGAAAATGTTGATGCCTCACTGGATGTGCTTGTTTGCAATGTCAGCACTATAGGCGGGCTGTGTTCTGAACTGTCAAGTAGAGGTGTCTGTCAAGAAAACAAAGATAACAACACATCCACAGCCGCACCTTCTCAGCCCCTCGCTAACAAAAGGATATGTTATGCCAGCAAAATGCAGATAAATTCTCCCCCGACTCACCGCCCTCAAGGCCTGCCATAAGAGGGGCACCATGACACATGCCATATTAACGGTGCCATGTGTAATAATGTGGCCATAATGGTAGTGCAATCACGGTCAAAATTCTGTAGTCCCCTCCCACTCTCCATGACCGAGGATGCCAGATACGCAGCCGAATCCGAATCCTACTCCAAGGAACTTCAAATGGCAATGGACGAGTCCTACGCTGTAGGTTTCTCTTTTTTATGCTTCTTGCAAGATGGTTTACTAAGTAATCATGCCACATTTTACTAAGGTCGATTAGCCAAATGTGTTTGTAAAGTTACGCAGCAATATTTTTGTCTGGAGTCGGGACAGATAGTTGGCATTACCCTGCTAAAATGTTGAACGCATGGACCACCATCGAAATAATTATATACAATAATATATAATATATTATATATCGCATAGGCCTACTTTATGGCAAGCCGAGGCCAACACTAAAATTACCGCCACATTTCGTTCAACATAACTCCATGCAATGTTCCCTCTAATTTTTCATGTGTGTGAGCAAACGCAAAAACTCCCTGAGCATTCAGTGGAGCCCATGTGAGCAACATCAGACGTGCACACTGTGGCTACACCAGCAGCACACCTGTCCCAAACCTGACTAAATAACAAGTTCAATCTCCATCCATCCATCCATGTTCTACCGCTTGTCCCTTTCGGGGTCGCGGGGGGTGCTGGAGCCTATCTCAACTGCATTCGGGCGGAAGGCGGGGTACACCCTGGACAAGTCCCCACCTCATCGCAGGGCCAACACAGATAGACAGACAACATTCTCTTATTATTATAATCAAATGACAGCAGTCATTTCCATGAAGTTATATTCTAATATAAGTGTTTAGGCCCACTTACAATGATAATAACAAAAAATATTGTTTTTCATGAACTGTGTACTTGTATTGTTTGTCTGGGTGGAGGTCCTGCTTTGGAAATAATGTGTACCCCTTTCAGACATTGCATTTAGTTCCCATTAAAACATTCACATGTTGCACAATGAGATGTAAGCAGGGGATCATGTGTACATTCCTGCAACTTCCTGTTTGTAAAAAATATATTTTTATTAGTATTTATTTAATATACTAACAGCATTTCATGATTAATATTTATAAATTAAGATTCGTAATTACTGACACTAGAATAAGCACACATTTGATTGGTAAATCATAGTGTAACGACCTGCAATTACACTTCATGTGTGGTGTTGGAGTTGTCCGACTTTTTGTGTGGCTGTAAACGCATCACTGGCTAAGTACCATATGTGCATGTGTGAGAAAGAGTGAGCGGCTGCTGTTGATATAACAAATTTGGTTTTGGTCTGGTTTGTACTGCAGAAAATGACCAGTTTTGCGAGATAATTTTTTTTACTAATGTTTTGGTGATGTGTTTATGGCTGACAATAAAGAGTTTTGCTCAGTGAAGTGATCGATGGAATTCATGTCCTCAAAGCGTCTCGACAGACGTTACAATATTTTAACAATGATGACGAAAACTGTTTTCTCTGCCGTGTCCGTGTCGTGTCGAAAATTGTTATGCGCTTATTTTTTTTATTTGATTTTGTGCGTGCAATAGATTTGCCGTGCACAGAGGACGCTTGAGCAGTGCGCAATTGCACAGGCGCGCACCTTAGAGGGAACATTGACTCCATGTTGCATCCAAATTGACGCACTGCATTCTCTTTCACGTAGGCACATCACCATCTTTCAGTGCAGAGTGCGATTCTATGAGCCAACCCACGTTACGCAAAAACCACGTTATGCATAAATCATATAGCCTACTACCATGTCAATACACAAAGTAGAAAATCATTACATGTAATGCATTATATTGTGCCAAGCAAATGCCACCCCATATGTGTTTGATGCATATACAGTACCAGAAACCACAATTAGCCATGCTAATGTTGGAACGCATTTTCTCAGCGTATCAGCATATTGAGAACGAAATAGGCACTGACACTACCCATATCCACATAGGTTTTATTTGTCGAAAATATATTTTGCCCTGTCAGTTGGATGACACATCGACATACAGGCTAACGGGCCTATATTTCCCCCTTTAGCCTATATGTCGATGTGTCATTGACCGGGCTAGCATGCTAACTAAGCATTACACTAGTGTGATGGTGCTTCGCTCCTAAGCATTTGTTGCACGAACATACTAGCTTTATTAAACAAGGTCATAGATTGTATTGGACAATGTAGTTTACATACAAAATGTAAATTTCCATTTATTACAAGTAATAAGAAAACGTAAATGACTTACTTGCCTATCAAGGAGAAAATTTACAAGTTTGGCATCAGATGAAAAAATATTCTCCGCCTTTAATCGTTTCCATCTTTCAAAGGCATAACCGATACAAATCCTCGTTTTGTTCCTGGCTTTGTCATGAATACGTTGAGAATCGTAACGAGACCTTTTAGATTTAGTAATGTCTGACATGTTTAGTAACTTTACCAGTGGCAGTAGCTCGACGAAGGTGGCGGTGCGTAACTGGCAACCTGGATGTGACACACTCACGGACTTTCTTATTGGTCTAACGGTGGAAGGCGGGGCATCGAAATGAAAACAATAACAAGATTTCGGGGCTGTAAATCTAATTTTGAAATGAGCATATCCCGGCTGAACTACTGTTATCAATTATAGAGGTATTCGAAAAGAACATGATTTATTCATGCCTTTTGACATATCAGGGCCATTTAATGATGACTCGACATGAAATTATTACATATAGCACCTTTAAGTCATTCATCACAAAACTTTCTTGCAACACATCTTTTCTATTCATTGAGTAATTGTGTCACTACTCTTTTGATGACCCTACACACATGACGAATGAGGCGGGACTTCCTGGCTTGATTGATGGCTGATGTGAGACATGACAAGGTGTCACACTGTGGCGGCACATTTTTCCCTGACTCGTACGCAACAACAAACACTTGTGATGAGCAGTCAGGGGAGGCAGGTGAGGTGGGGCCTCACGTACCATCATGGAAAGAAAAAAAATTTAAAAAGAAAAAAAAAAATGTAATTGTTATATGTATCCAGTGGTTATACTATAAAGTTATTTTCCATTTAACTTCACCAGTTTTAGATTATTTTTATTCAAAATCGCTGAATTTTCACATTTGCCGTTCAAATACTGAGAAGAGACTTGCGGTGAGTCAGCAGCCAGTTAAGGCACGTCACTGAGTTGAGCCTCACCATGGATTGCGCAATGACTCGGCTAACTGCTGGCCTGCTGTGCAGTGAGACCGTATTGCTATATGAATTATATTATACATTTCCACAGTTTAGTTGGCTGAGGTATATAATGTACAGTGTATTTTGTCAACAACTGTATGTGTGTAACGTATTTCTTGTGCTGAGCAATCATAAAACGGCTGCGAAGACGCACTGTGTGAGGCTCGCAGTAATCCCGCCTCCTGGTGGTAGAGGGCGCTAGTGATCCCAGAGATCATTCTTGCGACTACTCGGCTGCAGAAGAAGTGACAACTAGCAGCAACAGTTAGCAGCGATCGTTTATTTTTTCCTCTTGCCTGGACTATTAACATTGAGGATTACATATCTAAAATAAAACCGTTTTCTAAACTGGACTTTCAATCGAAGCAGGAGGTAATACTTAAAGGAAGATCTCCATCGAGACAGAGATACTTTTAAAACTGAAGAAAGATAAGGAAGACTTCTATAAACAAGTTATTGATGCTTTTGTTCAGAAGGAGCGGCGCATGGACTTCATTTATGAGTAAAGGTAAGACCATAATAAAGTTTTTTTTATTAAATGTGCTTTTTTGTGTGCTACAGTTTGTATGTGTAAAGTTAAAGTTAAATTTAAAGTACGGATTGTCACACACACTAGGTGTGGTGAAATTTGTCCTCTGCATTTGACCCATCCCCTTGATCACCCCCTGGGAGGTGAGGAGAGCAGTGGGCAGCAGCGGTGCCGCGCCCGGGAATCATTTTTGGTGATTTAACCCCCAATTCCAACCCTTGATGCTGAGTGCCAAGCAGGGAAGAATGCTGGTATGAGCTTTTAAACATAACCCGTTAACTGCTGCCAATCAAGTGGTGAATAAGATACTCTTTAGGGTTCATATGTTTGTAAATCTGACTGTGATGAAGTCAGTGCCTCACCAGCCATCAACCTCACCGCACGTTACTGATACAGTACAGGCCAAACGTTTGGACACACCTTCTCATTCAATGCGTTTTCTTTATTTTCATGACTATTTACATTGTAGATTGTCACTGAAGATCTCCATCGAGACAGAGAGACTTTTAAAACTGAAGAAAGATAAGGAAGACTTCTATAAACAAGTTATCGATGCTTTTGTTCAAAAGGAGCAGCGCATGGACTTCATTTATAAGTAAAAATGTGCTTTTTTGTGTGCTACAGTTTGTATGTGTAAAGTTAAAGTTAAGTTAAAGTACCAATGATTATCACACACACTAAGTGTGGTGAAATTTGTCCTCTGCATTTGACCCATCCCCTTGTTCACCCCCTGGGAGGTGAGGGGAGCAGTGGGCAGCAGCGGCGCCGCGCCCAGGAATAATTTTTGGTGATTTAACCCCCAATTCCAACCCTTGATGCTGAGTGCCAAGCAGGGAATAATGCTGGTATGAGCTTTTAAACATAACACGTTAACTGCTGCCAATCAAATGGTGAATAAGATACTCTTTAGGGTTCATATGTTTGTAAATCTGACTGTGATGAAGTCAGTGCCTCACCAGCCATGAACCTCACTGCACGTCACTGACAAACACTCATCACAAACCCAAAAGACTTAATACGTCAACCAGGCTGGACGCGCTGACGTGACGTGGGAAAAACAGCATCAGTGGACAAAAGAACAAAAAATATACACACAAAAGCCACACACACACACAAAAACAATGTGTGAATCCATGTGTTGCCTTGTCGTGTCAATGATCCCAAAATACACAGCACACACTGTGGTCCACCACCAGGATTATGTAATATATTTTCCACTAACGTGGTAACTGCACACTCATCTTCCCGGGGGCGAACTCTGCTCAGCTGGAGTGGACATGAATGCTGAGAAATGTTGGGGGATGAGTGGATGGGGCCTAACACTGCACAGACAAGTTTCCTTAAGGCTGATATAGGAAACAGTGAAGGTCACACTGGAAGCCCCGATCACGAGTGTAAACAAACAGACAGATACGAGTGCAGTGATTTGTGTAAGCATTACCGCTCTATCCCAAACACAAAAGTGTACAGTAGATTGCGTGCGTGCAGGGGAGCTGGCATTTCCAAGGTCATATGCTGTGTCATCACACCCCACTAGGCTCCACCAAATGTGAGTCAACATCTCACGCTGCCTTTCTAAAGCTATGACAGCTTCTTATTTCTCCAGACTGCAGAAGAAGAGCACATACTGTATCTTTGGACTACATGTGGCGATGAGCAGCAGTGTCTTATGATGTATTGCTTCCTCTCATAGCGCTATCTTGAGGGTTGGAGAGTGAGCTGATATCCCATCCTAACATTTAGGAGTTCATTTTTTGATGGTGTTTGTGGGTTGAAGCAGGGAAGGTTCAGGAGTGCTACAGTTTTTTCCCACAGTCCGATTACATGTTGAATTATTTGGGGGAGTCTAAGACCCTGTACATACGGGAAAAATGGTTGGTTGTTGTTTTTATGGTAGAAAAAAAACACCTACACAGAACAAATAGTCACATTCAGACCGGAGGACCACTGGATGGAAACAATGTAATACATATGCTACACCTACATGTGGTGCTGTAAGCAGACACATGACAGAGCCCTTAGACCAGGGGTCGGCAACCCGCGGCTCCGGAGCCGCATGCGGCTCTTTGATCACTCTGATGCGGCTCAGCAGCTTACTTGCCGAACCCCCCGATTTTCCCGGGAGACTTCCGGATTTCAGTGCCTCTCGCAGAAAACTCCCGGAATTAATATTCACCGATTTTCACCCTTACAGTTATAATAAGGGCGCGCCATGATAGTACTGCATTTGACGCCCTTTACAATCTGTATTAACAGAGTGCCAACCCAACCACTTGTTTTGCAGTATGCATTTTCTGCTTGCACACATACGCGACAGCAAGGCATACTTGATCAACAGCCACACAGGTTACACTGACGGTGGCCATATAAAACAACTTTAACACTCTTACTAATAATGCGCCACACTTTGAACCAAAACCAAACAGGAATGACAAACACATTTCGGTAGAACATCTGCACCTTAACACAACATAAACACAACAGAACAAATACCCAGAATCCCATGCAGCCCTGACTCTTCCGGGCTACATTATACACCCCTGCTACCACCAAACCCCGCCCCCACCCCTCTGTGCGTCGGTTGAGGTGGGCGGGATTTGGTAGCGGGGGTGTATAATGTATCCCGGAAGAGTTAGGGCTGCATGGGATTCTGGGTATTTGTCCTGTTGTGTTTATGTTGTGTTACGGTGCAGATGTTCTCCCGAAATGTGTTTGTCATTCTTGTTTGGTGTGGGTTCACAGTGTGGCGCATTATTAGTAAGAGTATTGAAGTTTTTTTTTTTTTTATACCGCCACCGTCAGTGTAACCTGTGTGGTTGTTGACCAAGTATGCCTTGCTGTCACCTACGTGAGCAAGCGGAAGCCCCACACAACGTGTGGCTGATCAGGCAAGCTGGTTGTAGTGGGTGCTATATGCTGTACCATCACGGCACGAATTACGCTAACAAGCGCCATCCATATAAAACCCGCGTGCTGCACCAGCGTTCAAATTCCATATTAAGGTGTGGGCAGCATGTCTGAGACCCCTGGTTTATACATAGCACAAAGCAAAAAAAAATTTGTATGCAGTGTTATTTCATTTTAAATTTCAAAAAAAATTTGCGGCTCCCATTGTTTTCTATAATTTGTGAAACTGGTCAAAATGGCTCTTTGACTGGTAAAGGTTGTCGACCCCTGCTTTAGACAAACCAAATCTAAAAAAAAAAAAACATGCACAAAATAAAGACATACATGCATACATATACACACATACACACAATCATTCATACATATATACATACATTCATTCACATAAAATAGGTACATACACTCGCACATACAACATAAGTACAGTACATGCATACACACACGTATATACATCCATACGCACATTCACTGTACAAAAAATCATATATACATACTGTACATATACAAGCCCATATGCATACATACACTCATGCATATAATCACATTTCATCAAACATATATTAACGTTGTCCCCGCCAAGGGAAACTGGATAACACACTGTACACTGATAAAGTTTAACCTATTTTTACTCTAAAAATCGAGAAGGTTAATGGAATACACTTTTCTTTCTTCCCCTCCATTTATCTGCTTTCTTTTGTAATTCAAGTTTTCATTACATATATGTATTGTTGCATTTGAAACAATTTTTGATTGTTTGATTGTTGATAATAGAGGTAGTTATTATTATTATTCATTATCAATAGTGTTATTTCAATTGGTATTTGTATTGTTCCATTTGTAGTGCAATCTTGTTCATAGTCATTTTTGTGTTATTATTTGAGTAGCTGGTACTTTGCTATTTTTGTTTATTTTTTCTCTTCTTTCTATCCCCTTCTGCTCTGACTACCTATCCTATTCATGCGCCACATATTAAATATAAAGTCAAATTCAAATAGGGCAACAAAAGCAGTATCCCAAACTTCACTTTTGTAAAGTAAATATGTACAGCAGATATGGGCAACTACATCAACAATATGATTTCCCTGAGTGGCTGGACCGGAAATGTTAAAAAAAAAAAAAAAAAAAAAAAAAAAAAAAGAGCAGCAATATACTGTAAATGTATTCTATTTTTCTACATTATTTTTTTTACTCAACAGTAAAACAAAATATTTGTCTATGTTAATTAGATCTAATTTGTTACCATTTACTCATAATGTTAATAACATTTTGAACAAATCTCTAGTTTCTTAGGTTTTAGTATACGGTAAATAAATCTGGCAGGCTAAAAACAATATTTAATTAAAAAAGATTTTATATTAATCGGGATCGGATGGTATGAAAAACGTAATCCTGATTAAACAATTGTTGCCATATCGCCCAGCCATAGAAGATACACATAAAGTATGTTGTCTTCAGCTACACACCAAACCAACACAAGAAGAAAATGATGGTGAAGACACGCAAGACACCCAAGTCTCTTGTCTGGACTGACAAAGAAGTAGAATTACTTCTGTGCGTCACATTACATTACAAGACAACAACATACCAGGAGAACGTCAAGTGGAAGACTCTCTTGTTTTTTCTGGTCACGTGACGTTGACAGGGCGGCAAAGTCATCGTTCTCAAGAAGTAGTGGTTTACATGTCCACGTTACAACAACAATACATTGTTGCCATGTGGATGAAAAGCCAAAACGATACAATACTGTACCGTTCCTTCCTAAAAACAATCTCATGTAGACAAAGCCTTAATTGTCGATAAGTCTTATTGACTGGTGACTAGTCCATAGTGTGCCATGTGTAAACCGTTTGGTCCAGCCCCTGCTTTATTTCCACCCGAGACTCAAACCTGGGTCCTTCTAAATAAGAGCCAAGTGCCCTAGGCACTGAGATAGAAGCCTGAACTGTCAACTCAGTGTCCAGCACAAGCTCTTAAAGTGGAACATTATCACAATTTCAGAAGGGTTAAAACCATTAAAAATCAGTTCCCAGTGGCTTTTTTTTTTTCGAAGTTTTTTTCAAAATTTTACCCATCACGCAATATCCCTAAAAAAAGCTTCAAAGTTCCTGATTTTAACCATCGTTATAAACACCCGTCCATTTTCCTGTGACGTCACACAGTGATGCCAATACAAACAAACATGGCGGAGAGAACAGCAAGGTATAGCGGCATTAGCTCGGATTCAGACTCGGATTTCAGCGGTTTAAGCGATTCAACAGATTACGCATGTATTGAAACGGATGGTTGTAGTGTGGAGGCAGGTAGCGAAAACGAAATTGAAGAAGAAACTGAAGCTATTGAGCCATATCGGGTTGAACCGTATGCAAGCGAAACCGACGAAAACGACACGACAGCCAGCGACACGGGAGAAAGCGAGGACGAATTCGGCGATCGCCTTCTAACCAACGATTGGTATGTGTTTGTTTGGCATTAAAGGAAACTAACAACTATGAACTAGGTTTACAGCATATGAAATACATTTGGCAACAACATGCACTTTGAGAGTGCAGACAGCCCATTTCAGGCGCATTAAGAACATATATTTTTCCACGATTTCAGCACTCAGGTTAACCATACTTAAATAGACACAAAATACTGCATTACATGATTGAAAAAAATAAATGTTTTTAAGCTAAATTATTGGTAAACACAGTTTATGTATAATAATTTACGTAAAACCGCGAGTAATGAATAAAGTTTTCATCAATTAATATATTCTGTAGACATACCCTCATCCGCTCTCTTTTCCTGAAAGCTGATCCGTCCAGTTTTGGAGTTGATGTCAGCATCTGCTTTGAGTGTCGCAGGATATCCACACATTCTTGCCATCTCTGTCGTAGCATAGCTTTCGTCGGTAAAGTGTGCGGAACAAACGACTGACCATTTCGTCGGCTTTCCCCACAGCCTCGTATTTTGAACAAATTTCGTCCAATTTCTTGCCACTGGTGCAACTTGAATCCGTCCCTGTTCGTGTTGTTACACCCTCCGACAACACACCGACGAAAGTGAGAAAATGGCGGATTGCGTCCCGATGTGACGTCACGTTGTGACGTCATCGCTCCGAGAGCGAATAATTGAAAGGCGTTTAATTCGCCAAAATTCACCCATTTAGAGTTCAGAAATCGGTTAAAAAAATATATGGTCTTTTTTCTGCAACATCAAGGTATATATTGACGCTTACATAGGTCTGGTGATAATGTTCCCCTTTAAGGTGTTAGTGAGTGAGGTTCACTAATACACACAGCACAGCCACACTGGCTGGCCTTTGTTACACATGCCTCTACCCCAAAGTATATTGGAGTAGACTCCAGCTTGCCCATGATCATTAACAAGAAATAACACACGGATAGGAAATTAATGAATGAATAAAGAACAAGCAAGTGCTGGAATGCTGGAATACTCAAATAAGGAATTATCTTTCAAAAAAGACACTCAAGAATGGCGTGCTTTAACCATCCCACTTCTGACACCAATGTGGCAATTTTGAGCCAACAAGAGATGGTCAAAGGTACTTCAGCTGGTTTCAAGTTCATGCTGCATTTCATTTGTACTGGAAAATCTGAATTTCCAAGACGAAAGTTTTGGAAAAAGAGGTCGGATTTCCTACTCGTACATTACCAACCATTAACAATATTCACAAGTTTTGCCGACTTAAAACAAGTGTCATATTATTGTACACATTGAAACACTTATTGTGTCATTGTAAAATTAGGCTTTATACTTGATGAGTTGCAGGTGCACACAGTGGATATGCTATCATTGTTGTCATGTTTCATTCACAGTATGACTACAGTGTATCCCCGTTACTCTCAGTCGCCTTTCTGACGCATTCACAGGAGTTTAGTCCAGTCTTAGATGTTGGTGATCCATGTTTCCATCTATCTTAAATCCAGTATACAGCTGATTGAAATCAGCTGCCTTTTTTTTATATGGCCAACATATTTAAGTTTTTGTTTTTTTAATTGTGTTTTGTAGTACTTTATTACAATTTATCTTTTCGAAAATGTGTGTTTGCTTTGAAATCCGTCCATGGCACTTTTAACATTCTTCTATACAACCAGGGCTCGAATGCTTTCAGTTTTTTTGAAAAAAAAGGTTTTAGTTAGGGTTCATGTCTCGGAACTATACAGTAAGTAAGACCACACATTGCATTTTAGCATTTGTTTCCTTGTTTCAATATTCATTTTTTGCAATGTTCGTAGTTTTGATATATGTTCATATGATTTCTTAGTAATTTCAATTCTTTTTTTTATTTGATTGTCAGTTCTTCCATTATTAAAATACATCTGACCAAGATATACCATATTTGATACCTTGATCTGTAGCTCTGGCATCCATTCAATGTAAGAAACATTTGAGGAACTGGTTGGTTTTTGCTCACGAACATTGGTCTGTTTTTTCACATTCATTTCCATTCCATATGGTTTTCCTTTATTATTCACTACAGCTAATACTTGTAGGTTATTTGTGTTCAGTGCTAACAAGGGTATACAGTATCATCAACATAGTGTAGATTGTTTATGTTCAGACCTCCTCATGTCCTCTACTTCTCTGACAAACATTTTGGTTAACAAATTAAACAAACTTGGTGACCTTCCCTTAATCCTTTCTTAATTATTAAATGTTTATGTCGTTCCCCTATCAGTTCTTAAGACTGTGGTTTCTTCCAATACATGTTTGTAATGATTTGTAGGTCTTTTACACATAAGCCGATTTCTGATAAACATTCAATCATTTTGGAAAATTTGACTATATTAAAAGCTTTGGTATACTCCATGAAGCATATACTGACATCTTGATCGGTCTCCAACATTCTCTCACAGATTATCCTTAAATTAAGGATGCCTTCTCGAGTACCCATGTCTGGAATAAGTTAACTACCGGTATACACAATTTATAATTGAATGGCATGACGCTACAGATACATTTACAGTAAAAGTCCTGAACTTTCTAATGGAATATACAGGCCATTTCTACGGGCTACGAAATGGTAATGACCGCCACATACTGCTCAAAGCACTGTACCACAGTGTCTTCCTGTTTGTGCCAGAGGGCTGAGGGCACTGGAAGGAGAGCAACCATGCAAAGCTGAATAATGCAGCGGCCCAGTCTCCACATTATGACCTAGTAAAAGGCTGCTGATATTGTAGGAAACACCCCCAAACCCTCCTGGGCTGCTCCGTCTGACAGCACAATCACCAGGATGAATTGACGGCCTTTTATGAACTCCAGCATTGCAATCGTGGCTTGGGTCACTTAATCTCAGACGCCAACTTTGCCCCCAACACTTTGCTGACACTCGTGTATAATAACACTGAACGAGGAAGAATACAGTCTAAGTCAGGGGTGTCAAACTCATTTTAGATCGGGGGCCACATGGACAAAAATCTACTACGAAGTGGGCCGGACTGGTAAAATCACGGCACGATAACTTAAAAATAAAGACAACTTCTGATTGTTTTTTTTGTTTAAAACAGTGGTTTTTAACCTTGTTGGAGGTACCGAACCCCACCAGTTTCATATGCGCATTCACCGAACCCTTATTTAGTGAAAAATAAAAAAAATGTCAAATTCAAGACAAAGTTATATGTTTTTGGTAACACTTTAGTATGGGGAACATATTCTAAGTAAAGACTTAATTTAGAGTTATTTGGACACTAGGGGAACATATTCTAAGTAACAAAGACTTAATTTAGAGTTATTTGGTTAGGGTTAGGGCCAGGGTTAGAGGGTTAGGGTTATAATAAGGCCATGCCGAATAATGCATTAATAAGTACTTAATAATGACTAGTTAAGAGCCAATATGTTACTAATTTGCATGTTAATAAGCAACTAATTAATGGTGAATATGTTCCCCATACTAAAGTGTTACCATGTTTTTTTTACTGGTGCACAAAATGAACCGTGCATGAACATCACCTTGTTCAAACAACAAAACCAACACAGTGCATAAACTCACAACAAATTACACACCTGCAAATCAGTGTGACTTCTGCTGTTGCCGTATCCATAATACGCGGATAGGGAGAAGTTTTTATTTACACGATGAGTCGGGTGTGTCTTGACCTCCGCCGAACCCCTGAGCTTGACTCACCGAACCCCTAGGGTTCGATCGAACCCAGGTTAAGAACCACTGGTTTAAAAATAAAACAAGCACATTCTGAAATTCTACAAATCATAATGTTGTTGGGTTTTTTTTACACTTACATGTTGCGGTTAATAGTATTCTACCTTTATTTGTTGTTATTTATATTTTCTGAATAAATTATGTGATAATGTTCGTCAGTCAACTCATTGGTGTTAATTTTCCATCTATCAAGATGAAAAATGATATCAAAATCAAATTACAGTATGTTATATATGTAGTTCGATCTGATGTACTAACATCATGTGGTTTATTTTGTACATATGTAGCGTCACCTACAAAGATATAATTGCTATTTCGACATCCACTGGACACCTTTAATAAAAAAAAATGTCAGGTTAATTTTTATAAGTTAAAGTTAAAGTTAAAGTACCAATGATTGTTACACTCACACACTAGGTGTGGTGAAAGTATTCTCTGCACTTGATCCCATCACCCTTGATCACCTCCTGGGTGGTGAGGGGAGCAGTGAGCAGCAGCGGTGGCCGCGCCCGGGAATCATTTTTGGTGGTTTAACCCCCAATTCCAACCCTTGATGCTGAGTGCCAAGCAGGGAGGTAATGGGTCCCATTTTTATAGTCGTTGGTATGACTCGGCCGGGGTTTGAACTCACAACCTACCGATCTCAGGGCGGACACTCTAACCCAGTGTTTTTCAACCACTGTGCCGCGGCACACTAGTGTGCCGTGAGATACAGTCTGGTGTGCCGTGGGAGATTGTCTAATTTCACCTATTTGGGTTAAAAATATTTTTTTGCAAACCAGTAACTATAGTCTGCAAATGATGTGCTGTTGTTGAGTGTCTGTGCTGTCTAGAGCTCGGCAGAGTAACCGTGTAATACTCTTCCATATCAGTAGGTGGCAGCCGGTAGCTAATTGCTATGTAGATGTTGGAAACAGCGGGAGGGAGTGTGCAGGTAAAATTGTGTCTAATGCTTAAACCAGAAATAAACAAAAGGTGAGTGCCCCTAAGAAAAGGCATTGAAGCATAGGGAAGGCTATGCAGGATGAAAAACTAAAACTGAACTGGGTACAAAGTAAACAAAAACAGAATGCTGGACGACAGCAAAGACTTAATGTGGAGCAAAGACGGCGTCCACAGTGTACAACCGAACATGACGTGACAATCAACAATGTCCCCACAAAGAAGGATAAAAACCACTGAAATATTATTGATTGCTAAAACAAAGTAGATGCGGGAAATATCGCTCAAAGGAAGACATGAACCTGCTACAGGAAAATACCAAAAAAAGAGAAAAATCTACCAAAATAAGAGCGCAAGACCAGAACTAAAACACTACACACGGGAAAACAGCAAAAAACTCAAAATAAGTCATGGCATGATGTGACAGGTCGGGGCAGTACACCCACTTTGAGACAAGAGCTATAGTGACGCATGGTTGCTTATGGTTTAAAGTCATATCCAACAATTGCGACAACGACTTTTTACTTTCAACTGAGTTTTGTTTTTGAATGATTTCTGCTGGTGGTGTGCCTCCAGATTTTTTCAACACTAAAAATGTGCCTTGGCTCTAAAAAGGTTGAAAAGCACTGCTGTAACCTATACTTAGCAATTCCCGCGGGCCTGATAAAAACCTGTTCGCGGGCCCGATCCGGCCCTCGGGCCGTACGTTTGACACCCCTGGTCTAAGTTGTGTCAACATAAACAAGACAACTCTTCAAACTGTCAATCCACATGCCGCAAACATGACTGAAGAGAAATGTGCATCAAACATCAAGCGTGCCTCTATTTGAAGAAAATATGCATGTTACAAGACATCCTATATTTTGATTTAAATATGTCTTCCACAACTTCTTCATGTGCATCAAACCTGCAGTGCAACTTCTGCATGTATGCATAGAAGACCACGCCAGAAATACTTTTTTTTTTTTTATCAAAACGACTTCATTATTGGGCCATGCAACCTACAAATCCCCATACATGTCCCGACTCCGACCTACCTTCGGTGTGGCAAGTGGACGACAGGATGGTGCTCGGCGGCCGGAAGATGTACGGAAGGTAACGGGAAAAACATTTCATCTTCTCCGATGCTTGCCGACGGGGGTGGAGTGTTTGCTTGCAGGCTCCACATCCGCACTGCCTCGGAGACAGCCAGCCAGAGAGGAACCAGTGGGGTGCGGGTAAAACAGTGTGTCCACGGCGCGGGGGGCTATGACAGCATCATCCCCCTTTCTCATCCACGGCGCGGAGGCAAAGAGATTGTGGGAGGCTTCGCTGGGAATGCAAGCTGGCAGTTGTTGGCAATGTTGTTCGACTTGTGTGTTGGAGGACCACGCATACGTTTAAACGTGCTGAAGTGTGCCTATTGACTGTGCTAATGTACACGCAGAAGCCCTTAAATATTGAAGTTTTACTTTCTATGTGTACTCGTTGTTACTGCACTAAGAGGCGGCGTTAAACTTGATGAATCATATCAACTTATTTCGAGTGTAAGCGACTCACTAGCTCTGGCTCCATCTTGCGGCGGTCTTCTGTATTTCAAATAAGTCGACACAACGCTCTAGAGCAGTGTTTTTCAACCACTGTGCCGCGGCACATTAGTGTGCCGTGAGATACAGTCTGGTGTGCCGTGGGCAGGGCCGGCCCGTGGCATAGGCCGTATAGGCAAATGCTAAGGGCGCCGTCCACCAGGGGGCGCCACGCCAGTGCCACAAATGTTGGAGAAAAAATAAATAAAATAAAAGTTGGTACTATTATTTCTAAATACAAAAAATAATCCCACGTTAATTAAAATGCAAAGTAAAGCCTATTTAATAGAAATATTATTTGTTACAAAATTACGCCCCCCCCCCCCCCCCCCCCCCCCCCACCGGGGGGAACCCCCCGCACGGTGCGCCCCTCCCTTCCCGTATCATGACTCTTTTTGGACGTCACCACATCAAAAAATCAACACCAGATGTCAAAACGGCCAAAACTGTCAGGTGCCCAGGGAAGAAAAAAGAGAAAAGAAGAGGAGGAGAAACGAGAAAAGACAGAGGTAGCAGGTAGGTAACGTTAGCCTACATGAAATGATTTGTCTGTTACAGAATGTGATAGTAACCTGGCTTTTTAGCATTAAGATAATGTTACATGATTCGGCAATTGCTAATCTATAATCTGTTTTAACGTCGGGTTAATATTGTGGAGGGGGCTAAATTGTTATGGAAAATAATAATGTAACGTTAGGTAATTACAGTACTCCCACCTTACATTCCTTAGGGACAATTGTATTAGATCTTTTAAGCAGGTGTTTTTTGTTTACATTGTTATTGCCTTCTGGTTAGCTAATGTTTGCCCTGCAGGTAATAGTCACTTTTCCACCCCTTTATATATTAGATATAGTTGTAAGTAAAAAAAAAAGGTCAAAGACAAAGCTATTCGGTTTCTTGTGAGTATATACACTTCACTGCCGATGTGGGGGGGCGCCACCTAAAATCTTGCCTAGGGCGCCAGATTGGTTAGGGCCGGGCCTGGCCGTGGGAGATGATCTAATTTCACCTATTTGGGTTAAAAATATTTTTTGCAAACCAGTAATTATAGTCTGCAAATTATGTGTTGTTGTTGAGTGTCGGTGCTGTCTAGAGCTCAGCAGTGTAATACTCTTCCATATCAGTAGGTGGCTATCAGGTAGCTAATTGCTTCGTAGAGGTTGGAAAACAGCGGGAGGCAGGGTGCAGGTAAAAAGGTGTCTAATGCTTAAACCAAAAATAAACAAAAGGTGAGTGCCCCTAAGACAGGGGTCGGCAACCCAAAATGTTGAAAGAGCCATATTGGACCAAAAATACAAAAACAAATCTGTCTGGAGCCGCAAAAAATTAAAAGCCATATTACATACAGATAGTGTGTCATGAGATATAAATTGAATTAAGAGGACTTAAAGGAAACTAAATGACCTCAAATATACCTACAAATGAGGCATAATGATGCAATATGTACATATAGCTAGCCAAAATAGCATGTTAGCATCGATTAGCTTGCAGTGACCAAATATGTCCGATTAGCACTCCACACAAGTCAATAACATCAACAAAACTCACCTTTGTGCATTCATGCACAACCTTAAAAGTTTGGTGGACAAAATGAGAAAGAAAAAGAAGTGGCATAAAACACGTCCTAGAACGTCGGAGAAAGTTATACATGTAAACAAACTAAGGTGAGTTCAAGGACTGCCAAAATTAGTAGGACAAAACGGCGCTCGCCAAATACTCGAATCAGTGAAGCTGACAGTGTGCTTTATAACAATTAGGGAGGTTTGTGTCATGTTTGTCCTCCTACAGAAACCATATTAAAACAAAAAAAACAAAAAAAAATTCTCTCATCTTTTTCCATTTTTCATACATTTTTTAAAAAGCTCCAGAGAGCCACTAGGGCGGCACTAAAGTTCTAGAGCCGCGGGTTGCCGACCCCTGCCCTAAGAAAAGGCATTGAAGCTTAGGGAAGGCTATGCAGAACGAAACTAAAACTGAACCGGCTACCAAGTAAACAAAAACAGAATGCTGGACGACAACAAAGACTTACTGTGGAGCAAAGACGGCATCCACAAAGTACATCCGAACATGACATGACACTCAACAATGTCCCCACAAAGAAGGATAAAAACAACTGAAATATTCTTGATTGCTAAAACAAAGCAGGTGTGGGGAATAGCGGTCAAGGAAGACATGAAACTGCTACAGGAAAATACCAAAAAAAAGAGGAAAAAGCCACCAAAATAGGACATAAGACAATAAGTAAAACACTACACACAGGAAAACAGCAAAAAAGTCCAAATAAGTCAGGGTGTGATGTGACAGGTGGTGACAGTACACCTACTTTGAGACAAGAGCTATAGTGATGCATGCTTGGTTATGCTTTAAAGTCATATCCAACAATTGCGACAACAACTTTTTACTGTCAATATCGGCTGCTGAGTTTCAGTTTTTAATGATTTCCGCTGGTGGTGTGCCTCTAGATTTTTTCTCTGAAAAAAATGTGCCTTGGCTCAAAAAAGGTTGAAAAACACAGTGTTTTTCAACCTTTTTTGAGCCAAGGCACATTTTTAGCGTTGAAAAAATCCAGAGGCACACCACCAGCAGAAATCATTAAAAAACAGTTGACAGTAAAAAGTCGTTGTCGCAATTGTTGGATATGACTTTAAAGCATAACCAACCATGCATCAATATAACTCTTGTCTCAAAGTAGGTGTACTGTCACCAGTGTTGGGTTATTTACTGAAAACCAGTAACTAGTTACAGTTACTAGTTACTTTATTTCAAAAGTAACTCAGTTACTAACTCAGTTACTTAAACCAAAAAGCAATGCGTAACTGTGAAAAGTAACTATTTAGTTACTTATATATATTTTTTAATTTTTTTAAAGCCCCAATTTAATGCCCTTTTAGCCTTCATTTCAGTACTGTTATTGCACTGGAGAATAATACAATCTGTTGATCAACTTGACATGCAACACACGAAGACAACGATATGTTTCAAAGGGCCAATTTGTTTCAGACCAGAACAAATTGACAAAACTATTTTAAATAGCTGCAACATAACATACATAAGTAACAAACAGCATCATAACAACATAGCTGTAAACCAAGAAAGGCGCACTACATACATAAAGCCTAACCAGGCGTTTTTTTTATGTCAAGGAATGCTGAAATAAAATCATGTCTGAAGCCCAGAACACTCTACACATTTCCCCACTTAGTTTAGAGAAAAGGAAATATTAGCCTGGCCCACTAGTATCCCTCTTTAAGTTTGTGAACTTTATAGTCTAAACATTTAGAGTGATGTGATAATCAAACACTCTAGAAGTCTAGAATGAAAGAGTATATAAGAGAATTGACAGAGTGTGTGTACCTTCAGTGTGCAGTTCCTCGTTCAAATCCAGCCGCTGTTGGAGGTGGAGGTGAAGTGTGTCTCTCTTTACTAGCTTCGTCGAAGCATGTTGTTTTTGTAGCTGTTTCAGCATATTTGAATTGCGAGGATAGGATCTTTGATCCAAGACACAACTTACATTCAACTAAAATGTTCTTTTCTTTGTGGTCGATAAAAGAAACGTACTGAAAATATCTCCATTTTAAGAAACTCGGCTTCGGGGTTCGCCATGACGTCTTGTTAGTAGACACAGACACGCCCCCTCCCACACACACACACACACACACACACGTACACACAGACAGCGCGCGGCACGCCTCTTCCTTGTCGCCTCTTCCGCAGCGCTGCAATAAAACACTCAGATCTTCTCAGTTTCTAGCCGATACTACATAAAAAATAACGCAAAATAACGCAGTAACGCATTATGTAGTAACGGTAACTGAGTTACTGAATATAAAAAATAACGCGTTAGATTACTATTTACCGCCGATAGTAACGGCGTTACAGTAACGCGTAGGGACGGCGTGGCGCAGTGGGAGAGTGGCCGTGCGCAACCCAAGGGTCCCTGGTTCAATCCCCACCTAGTACCAACCTCGTCATGTCCGTTGTGTCCTGAGCAAGACACTTCACCCTTGCTCCTGATGGGTGCTGGTTAGCGCCTTGCATGGCAGCTCCCTCCATCAGTGTGTGAATGTGTGTGTGAATGGGTACATGTGGAAGTAGTGTCAAAGCGCTTTGAGTACCTTGAAGGTAGAAAAGCGCTATACAAGTACAACCCATTTATCATTTACTTTGTAACGCGTTAGTCCCAACACTGACTGTCACCACCTGTCACATCATGCCCTGACTTATTTTGACTTTTTTTTTGCTGTTTTCCTGTGTGTAGTGTTTTAGTTCTTGTCTTGCGCTCCTATTTTGGTGGCTTTTTCTCTTTTTTTGGTATTTTCCTGTAGCAGTTTCATGTCTTCCTTTGAGCGATATTTCCTGCATCTACTTTGTTTTAGCAATCAAGATCATTTCTGTTGTTTTTAATCCTTCTTTGTGGGGACATTGTTGATTGTCATGTCATGTTCGGATGTACATTGTCTTTGCTCCACAGTAAGTCTTTGCTGTCGTCCAGCATTCTGTTTTTGTTTACTTTGTAGCCAGTTCAGTCTTAGTTTCGTTCTGCATAGCCTTCCCTAAGCTTCAATGCCTTTTCTTAGGGGCACTCGCCTTTTGTTTATTTTTGGTTTAAGCATTAGACACCTTTTTTACCTGCACACCGCCTCCCGCTGTTTCCGACACCTACAAAGCAATTAGCTACCGGCTGCCACCTACTAATATTACACGGTTACTCTGCCGAGCTCCAAACAGCACCGACACTCAACAACAACACATCATATGCACACTGTAATTACTGGTTTGCAAAAAATATTTTTAACCCAAATAGGTGAAATTAGATAATCTCCCACGGCACACCAGACTGTATCTCACGGCACACTAGTGTGCCGCGGCACAATGGTTAAAAAACACTGCTCTAGAGCAGGGGTCGGGAACCTTTTTGGCTGAGAGAGCCATGAAAGCCAAATATTTTAAAATGTATTTCCGTGAGAGCCATTTAATATTCTTTAAAACTGAATACAACTAAATGCGTGCATTTTTAAGTAAGACCAACATTTTTAGAGTATAATAAGTCTCTTTTTTCTTTTTAATAACATTGTTATTCTGAAGGTAACCAATAATAAATAAAATACTTCTTACCATTAATGCGACTTCGGGTGCTGTATGGTTTTGCTGATGGCTTCGTAGTCTGGTTAATACGTGGTTATTTTTAACACTGTGATTACCAGCGGAATTATTTATTACTTATTGTGTTAAGCAATGTCAGCTAGGATTTATCTGAGAGCCAGATGCAGTCATCAAAAGATACACATCTGGCTCTAGAGCCATAGGTTCCCTACCCCTGCTCTAGTAAGAAAGCTACCCTTACAGTTTTTTTCCATTTGCTTACACACAATTGTACTAACTGTGTGTCTTTTTTCAAAAGTTATACACACTTTTCCAAACACCACATTCAATTTTCTTAATTCCTAGATTTTTAGCAAAATGACACACTTTGGTCAAAATATTGATTGATTGATTGAAACTTGTATTAGTAGATTGCACAGTACAGTACATATTCCGTACAATTGACCACTAAATGGTAACACCCGAATAAGTTTTTCAACTTGTTTAAGTCGGGGTCCACGTTAATCAATTCATGGTAAACATATGCCCATTCATCAAAACAAAGCAAGCATTTGTAAAAATGCAGTTTTGTTTTCATCTCATTCACACATACTTCGAATGATAAGACACTATTGGAGTGAGTTACCCAGAACAGTGATAAATAAAAAACACATTTGTAAAAAAAAAAACTATTTTACTATAAGAAATCACATGTTTGGGGCATTTTGCCCGACCTTTTTAGCATATGTGATGAATGATTACTGTAACTTGACAAAATATGTTGGCAAATCCATAGCAATCGTCATTGTTTACTTTGAAGTGGGCCTACACGTAAAAGCCTAAAGAGAAAGTAAAAATATCCTGTATTCTTTTGAAGAACTGCTCAACAATGATGTTGCAAACTGAAAATATTTATTTTTACCACAGTAAAGTAACATATCACAGTAGTAAACAATGACATGCAGTACAAATTAAAAGATGTGTGTATCACGACACTAGTGTGCGTGTAAAGTGTGAAAGTGTGTGTATAACAATCGTTATCTGTGTGCAAGATGTGAAGATGTGTGTATCACAATCCTTATATGTGTGCAAGATGGGAAGGTGAGTGTAAAGCATTGTGTAGAATATTTCGCAAAAACTGTGAGTCAATGCCTAATATTTGGCAAATCTGCACAGTGGTTTTGCTTGCTGCGTGTAGGCTTTTGTTAACTGTGTGAACATTTAAAATTTAGTGTGTAAGTAATTGGAAAAAACTGTAAACTAGAATAGGCAATTTCTAAAGAAATTACGTGTGAATGCTCCAATGCTGAAGTTGAAGTGAAATGCTGACAGAATGTAGTATGAATTTGAATGGTTTGAATGTTGAAAAGCTGTCACTGAACTGAAATGCTAATGGAATGTAGGATGAACGTAGAAATGGTTTGAATGTTGAAATTGTTTAAATGCTGGAATGGTTTGAATGTTGGAATGGTTTGAATGTTGAAGAGTTGGAATTTCCAGGAAAACAAGAATTTGGTTTGGAACTTGGGGAAGTGTTAGTTTGAATGTCCAGAATGAGTGGAATGTGTTGATGTTGGAATGGTTTGACTAGTTTGAAAAATGTGGGAATTGTGCAACTTGGAAAAAATGTCCCATTCATTTGAATGGGAACTTCCTGGAAATTTGGGAATTTTGGAAAAAGCGGGATTTTTCTTTTTAAATGATTAGGAGCATGAATGTCCTGAATGAGCTGAATTGGTTGTTGTTGGAATTGTTTAAATTGGGTAAGAAATGTTGAAATAATAAATGGTTTTAGGGAATTTCGGGAAAATCTGGAATTTTTTTTAACTTGGAAAAAGGATAGTTTGAATTTTCAGAACAGTGGAATGTGTAGTGGAATTGTGGAAGTTTGAAAAATGGTCAATTCATTTTGAATGGGGAATATGCAAAAAAATAAAAATAAAAAAAAGAATTATGGGAAATCCGGGAATTTTTTTTAGGATTGTTGAAGTAGAGAACACAATTCCTGAATAGGCTGAATATTTAGAAGTTGGAACAGTTTGAATCATATGAAAAATGTGGAAGTTGTGGAACTTAATATTGTACATGGCCATTGGTATATATTGTATATATGTTATAGACATAATATAATATATCTGTATATATATTATTCTGTACACATATTATGTATATATGTTAGATTTTGTATCGCTATATTAGTCTATTTATACCTGCATTGTTCTTTCCATCCTTACACTTTCCATCATTGTAACTGAGCTACTGTGTGGAATCATTTCCCTTGTGGATCATTAAAGTTTGTCTAAGTCTAAGTCTAAGTCTAACTTTGAAGAATGTCCCATTGATTTAAATGGGAATTTCTGAAAAATTTGAAATTTTGGGAAAAGCGGGATTTTTTTGGAAAATTGTAAAAAAAACAACTTGTATGGTCTGAACGGGTTGGTGTTGAAATTTTTGAAATCGGTGGAGAAATGTTGAAGTAGCAACATGTTGAATTGAGAAATTGTATAACGGAATTCCTGGAATTTCGGGAAAACCGGTAATTTTCTAGTTCAAAAAACAACTTCGTTTTTTTGTCCTGATTAATAGACACATTTGGAACGGTTGCAATGCGTTGAAAATGTGGAAGGAGTAGTCGCCAGAAAAAAGGGTGGAAATTGGGCTTTGGAAAAGCAAGAATTCTGGAAAATCCTGGAATTTTTTGGAACTTGGAAAAGGGGAAGTTAAAATTTCCAAAATGGTGGAATATGTTGAAGGTGGAATGGTTTGAATAGGTTGAAAAATGGGGAAATGGTGGAAGTTTGAAAAATGGCCAATTCATTTAGAATGGGAAAAATGTCCCGGAAAACCTGGAATTCGGGGAAATCTGGGAATTATTGGAATTTGTCAAGGGAAAGCCCGCTATTTCCCGAATTGGCTGAACAGTTTGAAGTTGGAACGGTTTGAATCGGGTGAAAAATGTGGAAGGTAGAGCCCGTCAAAATCTCAAAAAGAAGAAGAAGAAGTTTAATAGTAATAAATACATTAATTTTGGTGTAGAAAACCGTATGTGTGAATGCTTTGGAGAATTTACACAATAATATTGACATACGTCTGTTATGTTATTTGGGGATTAAATTGCCTTTTTTTTTTTTACAATTCAACCCACAATTACAAGACGTTGAACTCGGTTGTTTTTGTTGAAGTTCTCGCGGAATCTCGCGAGACCTGAGTGTGAACTAATGCCAGCGGAAGTACTTGTTCACTCTCTTTTTCCGCCGGCCTTAGAAGAGTACACGGCAGGGTAAGATTCAGTGCGAGCAATTTCCCTATCGAATCTTAGTCCATCTACGTTATTACGCCTCTATTTTACTGCATAAAACAACACGCACCCGTTTAAAACATATCGACCTCAGATAAAGACCCATATTGCTACAATGTTCACGAAAAATGACTGAGTTATATGATGCTATTGCTAACGCCTGTACTGGCGTCCGTAACGACCCGCATGTTGGCGAAGTAAATGAATGCCGTAATCACCTTCTGCAATAAAAACAAAGAACGGAGTTACATATGTTACATGATTTAATAGCTATTTGAATTAGTAGTTAGCTTTTAAGTTGGATCAATGCTGCTTATGGCAAATTCCTGGTTTGGTTTGTCTTATTATGCTAACAATGCTAATAGGTATCATGTTCACAGGCTAAGCCAGTTTAAAGAAGTACATTTTTAGTCGTCACTAGAGGCAAATTGCCATAATCCCGGGGTTGCGGTATGAAATCAAATTTAGGATTTTGTTTGCCTAAATAATTTGACAGCTCGTTTAGTTTCATTAACAGTTCTTAGGTCTATGAGGTGGATGTGCTTGTAGATATTAAGCTGTGATGAATAAGGTAGAAAATGGATTGAATAATGTCCACGTTAGGGTGGTATCAATGTTAAAGGATATTGCAATACGGTATCAAATATTTTTCAAGCTTCTGCAGGGAGCCTCTTGGTCAACATTTTATTAAAAGAGTGGTTGGATTTGAGAATGTGACTCCCTAAAATGTCCCACCTCTCCGCAGCATCATGAAGCTGAACAAATTTGTAACCTGTTCCCGCCGTAAGAACCGCAAAAGGCATTTCAATGCCCCCTCACACATCAGGAGGAGGATCATGTCCTCCCCCTTGTCCAAGGAGCTCCGTCAAAAGTACAACGTGAGGTCCATGCCCATCCGCAAAGATGACGAAGTCCAGGTATTTGCGCTAGCTCTATAATGTTAAATGTTTATACTTTTTGAATGCTAAGTCTTTCTTTTGATGCCTGGAAAAAGGTTGTCCGTGGACACTACAAAGGCCAGCAGATTGGCAAAGTGGTGCAGGTCTACAGGAAGAAGTATGTCATCTACATCGAGCGTGTCCAAAGAGAAAAGGCCAATGGTACTACAGTCCATGTCGGCATCCATCCCAGCAAGGTAAGAACTTATTTAAAATCAATCAATCTTTATTTATATAGCCCTAAATCACAAGTGTCTCAAAGGGCTGCACAAGCCACAACGACATTCTCGGTACAAAGCCCACATACGGGCAAGGAAAAACTCACCCCAGTGGGACGTCGATGTGAATGACTATGAGAAACCTTGGAGAGGACCGCATATGTGGGTAACCCCCCCCCTCTAGGGCAGACCGAAAGCAATGGATGTCGAGTGGGTCTGACATAATATTGTGAGAGTCCAGTCCATAGTGGATCCAACATAATAGTAAGAGTCCAGTCCATAGTGGGGCCAGCAGGACACCATCCCGAGCGGAGACGGGTCAGCAGCGTAGAGATGTTCACAGCCGATGCTCAGGCGAGCGGTCCACCCCGGGTCCCGACTCTGGACAGCCAGCACTTCATCCATGGCCACCGGTCCTGTGCCCCCCACCCCTCAAGGAAAAGGGGAGCAGAGGAGAAAAGAAAAGAAACGGCAGATCAACTGGTCTAACAGGGGGGCTATTTAAAGGCTAGAGTATACAAATGAGTTTTAAGATGGGACTTAAATGCTTCTACTGAGGTAGCATCTCTAATTGTTACCGGGAGGGCATTCCATAGTACTGGAGCCCGAATAGAAAATACTTGTGGATCAGATGTAAGATGCAAGTAGTATCTTGTGCAACGGTTTAAAACACCTTTGTTTCATATGCGGTATCTTGTGAAGATGTTTTATTTAAATACATATTTAATTTTCTATTGCTGGGGGCTACGGTAGCACAGGTTAGTGTGTGTGCCTCAAAATTATAAGGTCCTTGGGGAGCAACTATTTGCCAATGCATTCATTTTGCTATAGCAAAGGTTTTTGTGAATTGAGCTTATTAAGGAAGATATTGATAAAGGATTTAAAAAAAAGTTGTCATAACTGGATTGTGCTGATGCACAAAATATTACTTCAACCATGATGATGTTCCAAATATATACTGTCGTGCTGACTCACTCAGCCAATCACAACTGAGTTTGGCAGAGTTGTATCTATTCTATCCTGTTCAGAGTCATGGGATCCCTAATGTACCTACTAATACAGCGATTTTTTTTAATGGTAGCAACGGTGCTACTATATAAATAAAAAATGTAGCACAGAAAATATTTAGTAGCAATATGAAATGTTTTAAATACAACAATTTCATTATTAACACTCAAACAACGTGCACTATAAACACAATGCTCCACTGTCGCAAACACAAGTGTAGGTCTGGGCGATATAGATCAAAACTCATATCGCAATATAGTTTGGCCCAATGAACTAACCCATAAATGGAAATATCTGTTGACGTAACTAAATATCTCCGCCATGCCTCGATTTAAAAAATTTTGTGACTGATGGGGATCCCAAATACACAAACACTGGTACTAATAAGTAAGAAAAGTAGGTTTTGTATAATATACCGGTAATCCCAATTTAAGACCAGTTTTGAGATAAGAAAAAATAAAAAGCCTTGAAAATAATATAAGAAAAGTCAAATATAATCTCCAATCTTCTTTGAAAAACCATTTAGCTACACGCCATTCTTCAGCTAATAAAAACAAAAGTACAAAATGCTAAATAAAGTACCTTGGTTAACGAGGACATGTTTAAACGTCAGCAGCATGAAATTAATTGACCTTTAACAACAAACTTTATTGTAGGACATACACACATGTTTTAGCCAGGAACATCAACCTGACAACTGCTTCATGATGCTGTGTGACAGGCTGTGTTCTGAAATTTACTTTTAAAAAGTTATTAAGTATGGTTACTTGTTACTTTACCAAAAAATTAATTCAATTACTAACATAATTCTCTTTATTAAATGCAATTACTTAGTAGGGAAAGTAATTATTGCGTTACCGTGTGTGCCTTTTAAAAGACATCAGGGAGTCTGAGTTTGAGCTGTTCTGTTAGCTTAGCAGGCTAGCAGCGGCAGTTTGTCAGCTCTGAAGGCAGCACTACTGAATCTTTTACTGGTTTGTGTTCTCTCTGCTTCATAGATTGAATGTGCTTCCATGGCTGTATGTTCTTGTCAACAAACAGGGTGTTATTTGATTGGAAAGTTTGTCACTTCCATCATTGATTTGTTGTTAAATTTTCCCTCTGATCTTTGTAGTTACTAGCGCACAGTGCTGTTTGTCAAGTTTTAAGGTTTTACTCTAGTTTAATCAAATTTGAATGGATTTATTTTAGGAGCAAAAGACGATTAAATCGTTGAAATCCCTATTCACACGTGTGATAGGTATTTTTCCAAGTTGCATAGTTTATATTCAGTCGCATTTGGTGTAAATTTGTCACACGGTACACCCCTGCAATAGGGCAGCACAAATTTGACTAAAAACCTCATTGAGATTTTTCCCTCCAAAATAGTGATTTTTAGAATTCATACTTATATATGTGCATAAAACTACTAAAATAACAAGTGGAGGAAGGCATGTTACTTTTAGAACGTCAATTAACATATTGTCTCAAGGTGCCACACACTAGAAGAATATGCAATAATTTACTTTTTAAAATGTTTGGCTTGCTGCAGACAGACTCAGAGCTTTTGCCTACATCATGCTCTAAAACTGAATAAATAACCTGTGAATACTATGCAATGTATATAATATATTATCATAATATATAATAATGCAATTTACCATTTAAACATGTATAAACTGCTCATTACTCTAGAATTGTTAACCATTTTACTGTAATTGGAAGGTAAAAAAATGTACCGTATTTATCGGACTATAAGTCGCAGGGCTCCAGTGCGACTTATGTTTTTTTCCTTTTTTATTATGCATTTTCGGCAGGTGCGACTTACACTCCGAAAAATACGGTGTTCTAATTTTTTTTTTAAACAATGATTTTTTTTGTTTATTTTGTTTGTCAGCAAATATTTAACTTAAATATTGAACATCTTAAAAGTGCATTTTTTCCCCAGTTGGAAAAACTTTGTCGGACGTCTTTTTGTTTCCCGTCACAGCATTCTCGCTCGTTTGTCTGTGTTGATTGGCGTTTATTGCCCATCTGATTTAAAGTTAAAAGTTAAAGTACTAATGATTGTCACAAACACACTAGGTGTGAGGAAATTATCCTCTGCATATGACCCGTCACCCTTGATCACCCCCTGGGAGGTGAGGGGAGCAGTGTGCAGCACTGAAGCTGATATATTACCACAATGGGACATTGGGCTTTGTAATCATATTTTTTTCCTCTTAATTTTTGTTACTTTGTGGCACTTTTCACTAGCGATTCGCAAGGCTCTCAGTTTGGGGCTTCCTTTGTATGCAGAGTTGCTCCCCACTCACCAAGACAGACTGTGAATTCAGCTGTGATGCACAGAGTGAGACGTCTTTCTCCCTGTTTGAAGCAAGGAAGAAACCCACAGTGTCAATATTTAAGTCTTGACCAGGGGTGGTCAAAGTATAGCCCTGGGGCCATTTGCAGACCGTGCTTTTTTATTGGCTTGCGGCCACATATAAAACTGAACCAAAAGAAAGTTAACTGGACAAATGGAGCAACAAGGTATAGAGAAATGTTAATAACACAAAGCTTTGTTTTGAAGTTAATTAGTATATTTTAAACATTTTAACGTTTAAAAATATATCAAAGAGCCACATATTATTGTTGTAGATCATTCAGCATGAATGCACTCTTAAAAGAGTAAAGCATTCCATCAATACTGTGACAACCCCATGTTGTCCAAAAAGGTGTAAATATTGTGTATTCTCAGGCTAATCACGCAGCTGCAGTCATTTCCCACATGTATGTTTGGAATAAATGATGCTCACTGTGCCTAGAATGTTAGCCTTGACCAAGAGTGTTTCAGCTCTCTGAATGTAAAAAAAGAAAAGAAAATGAAATTCACAATCTTTTTTCATTGCCTTGTAGGTGGTCATCACCAGGCTAAAGCTGGATAAGGACCGCAAGAAGATTCTAGAGCGCAAGGCCAAATCTCGCGCTGATGGGAAGGAGAAGGGCAAATACAAGGAGGAGACCATTGAGAAGATGCAGGAGTAAACATCTTTTGCTATCAATAAACTGTTTAAAAAGGAATTGTTTGTCAAGTTTTTGGATAGGTAGGATTTTTGGGAGTTTTTCTGAGGAAGTCTGCACATATTCACACACCACAGGCTTTAAATGAGGTTAATGTTGTAGCCTAACTGTGGAAACTATATGTTTTGTTTAAAGACCAACTAATTGAGCTGCCCAGTTGTATGTACCGGTACAACAATTGTTTTGTCGTAATAAATGCCTATTGAGTAAAAAAAAGCACATTATGACATCAGCACCCTTATCTGCAACTCATCCAGGCATGACATATTTACAATAGGTGCACAAAAACGTTTTGTATACTACCGGTAATTACGATCCTTCAGGGAAATCCACTTGAAACATTACTTTGTGTTGCATCACCAAACCAGACTACACGCAAAGAAATAGGCGCCCATACAATACACATCCATCCATTGTCTACCGCTTGTCCCTTTTGAGGTTGTGGGGGGGTGCTGGAGCCTATCTCAGCTGCATTCGGGCGGAAGGCGGTGTACACCCTGGACAAGTCGCCACCTCATCACAGGGTCAACACAGATAAGAGTGTGTGCTAATACAAAAGTTGCTAAGCTTTCACATTTACAACTTCATTGTTGGATTAACGGTTAAGAACATTTCTCACTGACAATAATATGGACAATAGCAAGTTGTCATTGAAAGTCAAGTATTTCAAGTTTGGACCAAACATTTTTCAAACAAGCCACAATACTGTCGCCTCCCTGTGGTGTGTAAACATCAATGCTGATGAGACATAAAACACTAGTTGTTTTTTTTAAATGGACACGACAAAGTGAACATGTACAAAAATAATGAATTCAATCATCTGCTTTCACGTTACATATTTCCTTTCTATTGAAAACATGTAATAGGATACGATACAGTATCGCACTTTTTTAATGCTGTGATGAGCATGCGCAGACGATAGTTCACTTCCTCTTCACGGCTTCCTCGTGACCTGGTCACGTGACTTGCGCCGCCTCTTACGTTGTCCCTCTTTTCCAAGTTGTAAGAAGTTTGTACCTTGTGAATTTTTGTTGCTTTTAACCCAGCCTGTGCCATGGCAGAACTAAGTTTTGTCATCGCCATGTCCGTCGTGACCTTATTCTGGGCCATTGTCGGAGGAGTGGTGCCCTGGTTTATACCCAAAGGACCAAACAGAGGGTGAGTATGTTAGCTGTTAGCTTACTTCTCTCTTCAAAGAGGTATTTCAAGTTAACGATATGACAAGTATTATGTGTCAAATGTATCAAATAAATGCGAGCTTTGGTTTGGCTCGAACCAGAATTACTTAAGTTTGTGTGTAAACGTATAACTTGGCAACTTCTAGCAAAATTTGGTGTTTGCTTGCCGAAGCTAATCGGCCAAGGGACAAGCGGTAAAAAATGGATGGATGTTAGGCTGACCATATTGTGAAATCCCAGAAAGAGGACACATATATGCGTGCCAAGGCCGGGGACTAGGTGAACATTTGCCAATGATACTCGAACTTGCTTTATAAATAATATATTTAGTTAAATAAAGCATTTTTTTCCTCCTCTGTTGACAGCAGTGTTGGCGTTAGGAATTTTCAAAATTCATAAAAATGGGGTCCGGTCTAGGGCTGGGCGATATGGCCTTTTTTTAATATCTCGATATCGCGATACACAATATATATCTCAATATGTTTCCTTAGCCTTGAATAAACACTTGATACCTATAATCACAGCATGATTCTATGTGTCTACATTAAAACATTCTTGTTCATACTGCATTAATATATGCTCATTTTAAACTTTCAGGCAGAGAAGGAAATCACAACTAAATCAATTTACCAAAACTGTATTTATTAAACAGTTATTAAGCAGTGGCACAGACATTCATGTCATTTCCAAAACAGAAAGTGCAAGATTGTCAGAGACATTTTAAAACAAGCTATTAGTGCACTTTTGTGCATGATGTCACTAAGACGACTTATCAAAACAACACTAAATTAAAGTGCACTTTTTGTACAGAACGCCACTGCAATAGTTTAAAAACATGATGTCACGCAAGATATTTCAATAAGTGTCAAATAAAAAGGAGCTACATAATAGGAAATCCAATAGTGTTCGTCCTTCGCTATGTGGTAGGTTCCTGCGGACGTTATCTCCTTTTGTTGTCGACTCTTTTTTTTCATACCATGTTGATCTGGAAATGGTTGCTTGGGCATTTTGATGGTGTGGCACCGGCCGGAGATGTTGACATGCGGAGTAAGCACTCTTCATTCTCTGGCGGGTGACTTTTCAAATTATGCTACATATTAGCAGTAGTGCTACTTTTTGTAGAAACGCTTTCGCCCCACACTTGACAAATTACGGTTGTCTGTTCGATATATTCCCACTTGAAGCCAAACCACCGCCAGACGATGGATCTCCTGCTGTTTTTCTTGGGAATTAATTATTCCTTCATTTGTTACCAGATTCGCACCTTCTTTCTCTCGTATTACCACTCGCACCACAGCTAACTTTAGCCATGCTGCTACCTCTCTGCTCCGCGAGGGCGCATACGTATGTGACGTATGACGTGACAGTATGTGACGTATGTAGAAGCTGCGCTTGCTGTCTGTGAGAAGGAGACACAAGAAGGAGTGGGAAGAGCCTGTAGTGTAATGCCCGCAGCTAAAAGCAACTGCGTGAGAACGTATACTCGAATATCACGATATAGTAATTTTCTATATCGCACAGAGACAAACCCGCGATATATTGCATATATCGATATATCGCCCAGCCCTCGTCCGGTCCCACTTTTTTGTAAGCATTTTGAAAACAAATGACAAATGTATGCATTATCCTGTTATATCTCACATTCTATATTGTGTTTTGGAAAAAGGTTGTCATAAACGTTACTTAATTCATTAAAAAAAAAAAATACAAAAGAAAACTAATGTGTATGCATATGTAAATGTATTCAGTTATAAACATTCATTCACTTTCTTCTTTTCTTCATGGATCTATTCTAAACTTTACCGCTGCTGGTAGTTTTTTCTATGTTTTTATTTAATAGGTTGTAGGTGTATTTATTTCAGTATAAAAGTGTAAAGAGTGTTTCGCTTCGGTCATGAAATGATGATAATGATGTGCCAGGGCATACATACATTTTATATTTAACGCTTAAATCTACTTAATCAACTTAAAATCTATTCTTCATTTCAAAATGTTTTTGTTTTTTTATGTTGTTTTTTTGTTTGTTTTTTTGTTTTCCGCCCTTTTTTGTCAAACAAAACTATGTTTTTAATGGCAAACACACAAAATATGCAAAATCTTCCACCAAAAATATTTTTCAAAGTGGAATATTTAATGTGAAGTAATCGGTAACCTTGGATAGGTCAATAATTCATAAAAACATTGATTTTGATTCAATATTATGTTTTGAGTAATGACAGTTAGAAAGAAGAAAAAAACAGCTTTGTTTTATTAGTCAACATTGCAACTTTTTCTAAATTACATTTCACCTCTATGCTTTTTTATTTCACTGTTATGTTTTTGTTTATTTTTTAATAGTATTTTTAGAATGTGCCGTGGGCCTTTAAAACATTAGCTGTGGGCCGCAAATGGCCTTTGGGGCACACTTTTGACAACCCTGCTATAGATAATAAAAAATTTAATCTGATAAATCTATGGATAAAAAGCAGAGCCTGGCGACACATGCGCGTTTATCATAACTCTTTCGCTCTCTCTGTCTCTGCCCCTCCCTCACGAATGCTGCTGCAAGCGCACACTTTCACAATTTGTTTTGTTTTTAACCCCTTCTTAACCCTGAACGTACATTGAAAATACACGCAACCCTAACTCAAAATGCCGGACATTTGAGGCATTTACGAAACTCCGCCCGGACAGCCACGCAAAAGAGGACATGTCCAGGGAAAAGAGGACGTATGGTCAGTCTATATACTATGTGGAGTTTTCATTGTCGCCATTTAAATGTCATACTCGTCACATGTGTGGGAAAAAACGATGCATCTTCCTGTTTTTCACCCTTTCGAACCACAATTGTATGAACGTACCTAATAACCTGTTTTCTTTTATTTTCAACAGCGTTATTGTCACAATGCTGGTGTTGACTGCTATTTGCTGCTACTTGTTGTAAGTATTATTATTGTACTTGTACATGTCCTGTTTAGTGTCATTATTTGAGTTTGGAACACTGATCTAACTCTATTTATGGACAGACAGACTGTTACTCATACCACTATGGGGAAATTAAATGGTTGCAGTGCAGGCTTTTACATACAGTAACTGAAGTAAAATGTAATGAAAAACTTAAAACAATTGTAATAAATAATACACGTTTGCGATATGTATAAATAAAAAATAAAACAAAATAACACTATCTTGACACCCGTATTGCACACCAAGAAAAAAAAGTTCACAGAAATCACACAAGTGTGTTGTAAAGTCTTATGGCTGTGGCTGACCTGCTATAGTGCTCCTTCTTCCACTGTGGCTGTAACAGTTTGATTGATTGAGTTTATTTCAAACATGAACACACTTACAGTATAATACATCGCACAATTTCATATCATTTCTCTTTACATTATGTCTGAAAAGGAGTAGGAAGAAGCAATGATTATTTAATCCTTCCCTTTTCCCACTTCAGAGCATTTACTGTCTTCTTTTTGTAACACAGTTACATCAGTGCATGATTAATACAGCAGTTCTTGTAATAGATAATTAAGTCAGTCATTATTTATTAACATACTGAGATGAAGAATATCCCATTTTCAATAAGGTTGAAGGTATTTCTCATAATTCTTCTTTGTACTTTGTAAGCACTTAATTTGAACAACCTCTTACTGGATCATATCTGTACATTGTTTAACTTATTTCCTTAATCCATTCCATAATTTAATTCCACATACTGATATGCTAAAAGTTTTAAGTGTTGTACGAGCATACAAATGTTTTAAGTTAGATTTTCCTGTAAGGTTATATTTCTCCTCTTTAGTTGAGAAGAATTGTTGTACACTCTTGGGTAACATGTTATAGTTTGCTTTGTGCATAATTTTAGCTGTTTGCAATTTTACCAAATCGTTGAATTTCAGTATTTTTGATTCAATAAATAAAGGGTTTGTATGCTCTCTACATCCAACATTATGTATCAGTCTAATTGATCTTTTTTGTAACACAGTTAATGAATGAAGTGCACATTTGTATTTACCCCATATTTCTGCACAATAACTCAAATATGGTAACACTAGCAAGTAGTAGAGAATAGGAAGTGATTTTTGCTGCAGGACATATTTTGCTTTGTTCATTATTGAAATGTTTCTTGCCATCTTATGTTGTATATTTTTATATGATATTTCCAGTTCATTTAACGTCTATTATTACATCTAAAAATTGAGTTTATTTTACCCTTTCAATGTCTACTCCGTCTATTTGTATTTGCGTATGATGCTCTTTTCTACTGTTACCAAATAACATTATTTTAGTTTTACTGACATTCAAAGATAGTCTGTTTTTGTCAAACCATCTTTTTAATTTGTTCATTTCTTCTAGTATTATTTGTATTAGCTTCTGTGTGTTCTCTCCTGATCAGAAAGCAGTTGTGTATTGCTGATGGAGCTAATCAAGGCCTCCACAATGTTGTGCATGTAGTTAGAGGGATTGAACATTAGGGATAGATAGGTAGGTCTTTATTGTCATTGCACAAGTACAACGAAACTTTGTTTTCAGCACAAACCCGTTCAAGATGAGACAAACAAACCGTGTACAGGGTTACAGAACAGGAACGCAAATGGGTCGCCACAAGGCGCCCCGTAAAAGATGGGGAAAAAGGTCAAATGCTGGGGAAGGATGAGTAAAAAAAATACAATCTAGACTGGGCTCATAAGGCATACTTGCCAACCCTCCCGAATTTTCCGGGAGACTCCCGAAATTCATTGCCTCTCTCGAAAACCCCCCAGGACACATATTCTCCCGAAAATCTCCCGATTTTCAGCTGGAGCTGGAGGCCACGCCCCCTCCAGCTCCATGCAGACCGAGTGAGGACAGCCTTTTTTCATGGGAGGACAACAGGATGACAAGAACTAAATCATCCAGACTAGAGATAAATTATATTATTATGTTTATCTTACCTAAAAATAAATATATTTATTAATGAAAAAAAAAAATACATTTTTACTATATTTTGCTAAAACATCAAAATTAATTGTATTTTTATTTGTATTTTTTCTGACTCCTTTTTACATCCAGCCATAGAATTATACATTAAAATAAACATATTTGAAATAATTAATTTTAAATTATCATAATAATTCATTTAAAATGACCATATTTAATTATTAAAATAATTGCTTGTTTATCAACAACTTTAGCATTTTATTCATTACATTTTGAAGCTCTCAGAAGCCAAGTTATGTTATATTCCTTAATATTTATTTATGCAAGTTTGAAGTATCAATTATCTAAACACAGCCTTCCGCCCGATTGTAGTTGAGATAGGCTCCAGCGCCCCCCGCGACCCCGAAGGGAATAAGCGGTAGAAAATGGATGGATATATATATATATATATATATATATATATATGTATGAAATACTTGACTTGGTGAATTCTAGCTGCCAATATACTCCTCCCCTCTTAACCACGCCCCGCCCCACCCCTGACCACGACCCCCGCCCTCCACCTCCCGAAATCGGAGGTCTCAAGGTTGGCAAGTATGTCATAAGGGGGCCCAGTCTGGAGTGGGAAAAAACCTCCATAGCAAAGCACATATCCATATTACAACGTACATCTCGAGATATCTAGCAACAGAGGGAAGGGAGTGCGGGGTAATGGTGGTAGGCCGCAGCTCTCGGCGCTGACCATCCTTCCATCACCCCTATGGGATTTGCGTTGAAGGCGTTGGGTGGGGGTGTGGGGGGTGTATGTGTAGCGTATATTTTTGTGGATGCATATTTGTGTGTAAGTCTACAGTGTGTCTCTGTTCCGCGGCCTTGATCTTGTGCAGCCGATAAGTCCAAAGTCAACAACAGGTGTGTGTCCATGAGAGACAAGAAGGGAGTTTGTTGTGTCTTCGCCGCACTGTCAACTTTGCCAACATCTTTGTGTCGACCACCTCCTCAACGCTGTCTAGTGGGCAGCCTAAGATGGAGTCAGCTCTCTTAAAGGGGAATATTATCACCAGACCTATGTAAGCGTCAATATATACGTTGATGTTGCAGAAAAAAGTCCATACATTTTTTAAACCGATTTCCAAACTCTAAATGGGTGAATTTTGGCTAATTAAACGCCTTTCTATTATTCACTCTCCGAGCGATGACGTCACGTTGTGACGTCACATCGGGAAGCAATCCGCCATTTTCTCACTTTCGTCGGTGTGTTGTCGGAGGGTGTAACAACACGAACAGGGACGGATTCAAGTTGCACCAGTGGCCCAAAGATGCGAAAGTGGCAAGAAATGGGACGAAATTTGTTCAAAATACGAGGCTGTGGGGAAAGCCGACGAAATGGTCAGTCGTTTGTTCCGCACACTTTACCGACGAAAGCTATGCTACGACAGAGATGGCAAGAATGTGTGGATATCCTGCGACACTCAAAGCAGATGCTGACATCAACTCCAAAACTGGACAGATCAGCTTTCAGGAAAAGAGAGCGGATGAGGGTATGTCTACAGAATATATTGATTGATGAAAACGTTATTCATTACTTGCGGTTTTACGTAAATTATTATACATAAACTGTGTTTACCAATAATTTAGCTTAAAAACATTTATTTTTTTCAATCATTCGAGTACATTCGGGTAGTCTTGTGTCGATCAGTATTTCGTGTCTATTTAGGTATGGTTAACCTGAGTGCTGAAATCGTGGAAAAATATATGTTCTTAGCGCGCCTGAAATGGGCTGTCTGCACTCTCAAAGTGCATGTTGTTGCCAAATGTATTTCATATGCTGTAAACCTAGTTCATAGTTGTTAGTTTCCTTTAATGCCAAACAAACACATACCAATCGTTGGTTAGAAGGTGATCGCCAAATTCGTCCTCGCTTTCTCCCGTGTCGCTGGCTGTCGTGTCGTTTTCGTCGGTTTCGCTTGCATACGGTTCAAACCGATATGGCTCAATAGCTTCAGTTTCTTCTTCAATTTCGTTTTCGCTACCTTTCTCCACACTACAACCATCCGTTTCAATACATGCGTAATCTGTTGAATCGCTTAAGCCGCTGAAATCCGAGTCTGAATCCGAGCTAATGTCGCTATACCTTACTGTTCTATGCGCCATGTTTGTTTGTATTGGCATCACTGTGTGACGTCACAGGAAAATGGACGGGTGTATATAACGATGGTTAAAATCAGGCACTTTGAAGCTTTTTTTAGGGATATTGCGTGATGGGTAACATTTTGAAAAAAAATTCGAAAAATAAAATAAGCCACTGGGAACTGATTTTTAATGGTTTTAACGCTTCTGAAATTGTGATAATGTTCCCCTTTAAACAGTTTATTAAGTCTGGTCCTGTCTCTGTAAGTGTCATAAAGAGACGGAGTAACTGTCACATCATTTGTATAGTGGTTGGTTTCATAAAAAGACAAAATGTGCTTTAAACTAAATCATTTACAAACATTGAGGTGTAAGTTTCTAGCTCGGGTCTTGTTACATTAAATATGTACACAAGGGGGCAGCAAAGAGACAAAGCTGTTTTTTCTCCACACATCTGTTATCTTGAGTGTCACGTGATCTTTATATATGATCATCATGCATCTATTTCGTCTCATCAGCTGGTTGATTGCCATTCTGGCTCAGTTGAACCCACTGTTTGGACCGTCTCTGTCCACTGATGCCATCTGGTACCTCCGCTACCACTGGCCTTAATGATCCTATGCTGACTGATCCTGACAGTGCAGGTAAGACTTAAAAAAAAATGTTAGCCAACATTTTGTGTAGTTATGAACTGCCTTCTTCTTCTATTAACTTTTTGCTCATTGTCGTTTCTCTCAACGCAGACGCCGCAGCAAAACCATGGAGTGTTTTCTCTTAACTTCCAGATGCGTTCCTTGCCTTAATCTCACATCCCTGTGTGCCTACTGAGTGTCTTTCACACAGGTGCCTTGTACAAAATACCCAAATGACTTTCTTAAAATGGCTTCTGGCAGAGTGTGCTTTAATTTAAAAGTGTTCAGTTGATGTATATTATTGTAAAGTGATGCTGTTTGTGTAAATGAGCTTGCCATTAAATGTTATGCCTCATACTTCACATGTTAGTTAGTTAATTTCTTCGGTCAGTGGGCAACAAAATAAACAGTTTTACATTCGTAAATTGAAAATTTTACAGACCGAAAGGGTTTAGGCTGAAGTTGAGCACTTTTTTCACCTAACCCTATAAATAAACAATCTCATATACAAGATGAGCTTAATAGATATATGAAATTTTCTTTACACAACATATTATAAATACACTTTGTACACAACATAAACACTGTTCAGATATATACACAGTAAAGACATAGACAAACAGTTGTGAAATATCCCTGTACATGTTTTGGTTAAACATTGTACCAATAATATACTATATACAAACACTTATAATTCCATTATTATTTATACCCCACATTTAGTTTTGTAATTAACATTGATCATAGTATTAACTACTGGTGTTGATTCAAGAGTGATATATTTTTCTAAGACTTTGGTTTTAAAGTTAAAGTACCAATGATTGTCACACACACACTAGGTGTGGCGAAATTATTCTCTGCATTTGACCAATCACCCTTGATCACCCCCTGGGAGGTGAGGGGAGCAGTGGGCAGCAGCGGTGGCCGCGCCCGGGAATCATTTTGGTGATTTAACCCCCAATTTTAAAGTTTATTTTAAATGTGTGAATGGAACTGTAACATTTCTGTGTGTGTCTATATGTTGGTTTGTTACTTTTAATCAAAAATATTATCTATAGACACCCATTTTTATTTTTAGATAGCAAGTTTTTGTACATTATCCTTTTCAAATCATTTTCTTATTTTCAAATTGGTGTGATCATAAACCTGATGTATTTTAGCCTTTTTTGTGTTAAACTTTAAAAGTGAAGAAATTATACAGTTTGTCTAATTGTTTTAGTGAGTTTATTGGATAATTAGCATTGTCAGATCATCGAGACCGCCAGCCCTCCTGACCAACACGCAATGCATCCTGGGAAGTAGGGGTGCCCTATAGTTAAAATCCAAGGATTGGGTGAGTTGTTTATATACTGCAATTAAAAATTTTTCATTGTACGATTTACAACCATTAATTACAAAAATCTCATAATGACTTCAATGTATGACAATTACAACGGTTGACATTCTGCTTCTGTGCCTCTTTACAACCACGTGGGGGCGCCCTTCTGCCAGTTATACATATTTTGCAACATTGCTGTTTATTTAAAGGGAAAAAAACTGCATTATAAATTATATTATTCAAAGTCTGTGGTATGGTTTTACTGTAGCATTTGGTTATGGACAACTGTATTTCCATTAAATATGTTTGGCCATTTCCCATCAGGCAATGCCGTGTACGATCATAGACATAGATGCAGCATCGACTGCTACTGCCTACTGGCACTGACGAGACGCGGGGCCGCCATCTTGGAGTGGTGATCCGCTCCACTCAGTGCAATTCATTTGGCAGGAGCAATGAACTGTCAACGCATTTAATTCATTTTACCTCACTTAATACCACTGATATTCACGCGGTTATTTTGTCATACGTGTAGCTATGATAAAGGACACATGTTTTGGCGTGTTTTATTATTCATAGTTTGCTTAACAGTAATAGAATATTCTTATATGCTATAAATGACCGGACGTCCGAGATCAAAACTGGGAATATAATCCCAGAGAAGGGGGGAAAAAACGGTCAGCTATTATTAAATTAAAGAAACAATATGATTAGGTTTAGAGATGTCTGATAATATCGACAGGCCGATATTATCGGACAGCTCTAAACCTAATCATATTGTTTCTTGAATAAATGCTTTAAACATGTATTATCGGAAATTATCGGTATCGTTTTTTTTTATTGGTATCGTTTTTTTATTTTTTTTATTTTATTTTTTTATTACATCAACATAAAAAACACAAGATACACTTACAATTAGTGCACCAACCCAAAAAAAATCCCTCCCCTCACACAAAAGGGTTGTTTCTTTATGTTATTAATATTCTGGTTCCTACATTATATGTCAATATATATCAATACAGTCTGCAAATGATACAGTCCGTAACCACACATGATTGTGCATGCTGCTGGTCCACTAATAGTACTAACCTTTAACAGTTCATTTGACTAATTTTCATTAATTACTAGTTTCAATGTAACTGTTTTTATATTGTTTTACTTTCTTTTTTATTCAAGAAAATGTTTTTAATTTATTTATCTTATTTTATTTTATCATTTTTTAAAAAAAGGACCTTATCTTCACCATACATGGTTGTCCAAATTAGGCATAATAATGTGTTAATTCCACGACTGTATATATCGGTATCGGTTGATATCGGTATTGGTTATTAAGAGTTGGACAATATCGGAATATCGGATTTCAGCAAAAAAGCCATTATCGAACATCCCTAGTTTACAGTGATTGTTTTATATGTATTTTTTATGTATGTCATTTTGGATAAAAGCATCTGCCAAATACTTAAACATAAACATATATAAACGTATTTCTTATTTCAACTTTATGTTATTCAAGTATGACATTTTTAAATTTAATTAATTTAATTGACAAGCAATTATACTATGGTCATACTCTTGTTTGCTAGCAGCTACGATTTCAGTACTATTGAAGATCTTTGCTCCTTCTCAACTCTGTGATAATATTCTTTTCACAAAATACAACCAATAGTACGTTCATGTTAAATCTTACTTGTGAAAAGTAATCCCCCGATTCCTATTTTCAACAGTCCGCTCATTTGAGCAGGAAAACGCTGAACACCATCTTTGTTTTCTACCTGTCCACTGCCAGTTGAGGCTGCTCGCCGGCTCCTCATCACCACTTCAAGATGGCGGACGAATTCCTCGCGTCACAGCAGCCAATGCTGCGTCTACTTATAAGATGTCTATGTGTACGATTCTCATGCTGGCATGCGGAAGTGAAAGAGGTCCTTCTGACTCGCCGTACCAGGAAGTGTATACGTTTCCAACATGGCAACCCTTGACGTCCACGTCCGAATATGTGAACAAGAAATATTAAAATATGACTTAGAAGTCAAAGCGCTTATCCAGGTGCGAATGTTTATTTGGTAAGACTATTTGGGACTGCGTCAGAAGTGGTGGTATTTGACAAAGTCATGTGTTAGAAACGTCTTTTAAGCCATTAGTACATGTGTTGACCATGTTAAGCAAGGCCGAAAAAAGTGACTTACTGTGCTCTATTATTCGATACTTGTAAAATATGTCGCCAAAGGGAATGTAATTGTCATCATATTTCTGTTTTATTTTGCCTAAATTCACCTATAAGATAGAATAGATAGAATATCTCCATATTATGTATGAAAGTATGGTTTGCACGTGTTTCTCCAAACAGCTTTTATCCTGCATGTACTGTGTATTCTGTTTCCATCACTCACTTTATATCCTAACACTCCAGGACATCACCGAGTGCAAAGGTCCTCAGAGCACGCTTACCGAACTCAATGCTAACGTGAAAAAGGGTTTGCAAAATCTACGATTACTCATACAAGTAAGAAACTATATATGTTAAAGCTCACAAAGCTACACGCACACCTTGCATATTTAAAAATATGTTTTTTTCAGGATTTGGAGCAGATGGCAATGGAGCAAGACAAAGAGTCTGACAAGCTAGCCTTGATCCGTCAGGTAGAGGGACACAGGAAACAGATGCTGAGGTGACTATTTTTGTTTCTTTTTTTTTTCCATTTTATTTTTATTGACATCCAGCATCAGACATTCCTATCCATTACATCATATTCACATAAATAATATCTATTTTCTGCCCTAAATGTCAAAATATTTGTGTTTATATCCTACCCATACCACCCAACCCCCCCCCCCCCCAAAGAAAGAAACAACAAAAATAACAAAGTAATATCTACAAATACATCGATTAAATAAACAGAAAAAAAATAAATAATAATACATTAATAATAATAATAATCAGAAATACAATAAAATATAAACAGATACACACATATATATATATATATATATATATATATATATATATATATATATACACACACACACACACACATATATATACACACATACACATATATAGATATATATACATATACACATATAAGGAGTAATCCCTTTTTTAAATTTTTTTAAAAAATTTTTTTGCTGTACAATCACTAATTCGAAAAATTAAAGTCCGGTTTATGGGGCGTGACATAGTTGACCCAATTTTCCCAGTATGAAGTAAATTTCTCCAATTTATAATTAATAAAGGCAGTTATCTTCTCCATTTTATGTATGTCCATTGTTGTTTCCATCCATTGCTTCAAAGTTGGGCTCTCCTGGGATATCCATTTCCTAGTAATGGTCTTTTTACAAGCCACCAGTAGGATATTCATTAAGTGTTTATCTTTCTTCAGCCAATCCTGAGGTGCATGTCCAAAAAACAAAGTTTTACTTTCAAGCGGTATTTCACGTTTGAAAATATCCTGTAGAGCTTGGTGTATCTCTTTCCAATAGTCCTTTATGGTGGAGCAGTCCCAGAAAACATGGTAGTGATTTGCCGTTCAATTCCCACAATTTCTCCAGCAGGCAGGGGAGTTGTTATCATAGTGAGACTTCTGAGAAGGTGTAATAAAAAATCTGATCAAATTTTTCCAGCCAAACTCCCTCCACTTGGGTGAACTGGTACAAGTCCATTGATATTTCCATATTATTGTCCATTCTTCCTCAGATATAGTTATCCCTCCTTCCTTCTCCCATTTTGTTTTGACTATTTTTGTTTCATGTGTAAACTTGCAGATGATTTAGTACTGAAAAAGGTTTGTGTGTGTGTTTGTGGCAGCAACCAGACCGCGTGGAGGAAGTCCAACCTGGCCAGTAAATTGTCAATCGACAATATGGAGAAGCAGGCGCTCCTTAATGGAGCTGATAGTGGCGCAAGACAGAGGTGAGGGGACAGCGTGTCCCGCTGCTTTAAGACTGTCTCTTTCGGTAGTGAGGCCGGAGTCGTGTTTCAGTTCTCCTCAAATAACAAAACCTCAATGAGAACAATCAGTTTGTTCTCATTTTAAAACTTCAAAAATATATCCCATTGGAATTAATGGCAGTAGTCACTTCCAGGGTCAAACAGTTACCATTAAAGAGGTGATTGCTGAAAACGGTTGGGTTTCAAGCACCGTGCTTTTGTAACTTTTATACAGTCTTCTTATATGGTAGAAAAAAAGTGAAACGTTAGACAAAAAAATTTGCCAACGACAAATTATGTACCGTATTTTTCGGACTGTAAGTCGCAGTTTTTTTCATAGTTTATAGACTTATATTTAGGAGCGACTTATGTGTGAAATTATTAACACATTACCGTAAAATATCAAATAATATTATTTAGCTCATTCACGTAAGAGACTAGACGTATAAGATTTCATGGGATTTAGCAATTAGGAGTGACAGATTGTTTGGTAAACGTATAGCATGTTCTATATGTTATAGTTATTTGAATGACTCTTACCATAATATGTTACGTTAACATACCAGGCACGTTCTCAGTTGGTTATTTATGCGTCATATAACGTACACTTATTCAGCCTGTTGTTCACTATTTTTTATTTATTTTAAATTGCCTTTCAAATGTCTATTCTTGGTGTTGGGTTTTATCAAATACATTTCCCTAAAAAATGCGACTTTTACTCCAGTGCGACTTATATGTTTTTTTCCTTCTTTATTATTATGCATTTTCGGCCGATGCGACTTATACTCCGGAGCGACTTATACTCCGAAACATACGGTACTCACCCTTAAAGCTACTGTAGGTCATTGGCTCAATTGTTTTAAGCCTTAAAATATAAGAACCATTAGTTCAGGGGTGTCAAACTCATTTTAACTCATGGGCCAGACTATTAAAATAATGGCATTAAACCAAAAAATATATTACAAATTCAGATTGTTTTCTTTGGCTTACTTTAGCCAAAAATAGAACAAACACATTCTGAAAATATTACAATAAAAATATAGGAAAAAATACCGGCAGCGGTAACGTTTAGATCCATGAAGGAAAGAAGAAAGTGAATTAATGTTTATAACTGAATACATTTACATATGCATAACAATTTGTTTTAGCTTGTGTTATTTTTTTTAATCAATTCAGTAACGTTTATGAAAAACTTTTTCCAAAACACCATATAGAATGTGAGCTATAACAGGATAATACATACATTTATAATTTGTTTTCAAAACAGTTACAAAAAAGTGGGACCCCAAAAATTTACTGTGCGACCCCATTTTTATGACTTGATGGGGTCCCCGGGGCCCCATTTTGAAAATTCCTAGCGCCTACACTGATGGAGTATTCGTGCGTGCAAAACAGCAGCAGGCGGCTGTGGCCTGCGGGCCGGTTCTAATACTAATCAAATATCATCCCGGGGGCCATTGAAAATTCATTCCCACGGGCCTTGACTTTGACACATTGGCATTAGTGGTTTAAAAAAACAGATTACATAAATGTCTGTATTTTTCACAATCACAAATAAATTGAATATAAATGATAAGATGACTGGCATTTATGGCTGTCACTTGCGGCCTTCTGTACACACACACATGCGCGCCTATGCAAAAGCAGTCCCAAAGTGTGTGTGTGTGTGTTTGGAGAGATGGAGAGAGCTTACATGCTCTGATCAGGGAGAGGGAGGGATATAATGTTTGCAGCACGTTCAAAAGTTGGCTCTTTCTAGGTAGCCGCATAACTGTAGCAAAAAATCACTTGAACTTGTGAGTAATGCATGGGCGATGTATGAAGTGGTGGAAAACGTATAGGAAAATGCAAGGGTGTGGAATTTGAGGGGATGTAGTACAGGGGCTCGAGGCTTTTGTAAAGTTCGAATAATTGTTTTTCTGTAATTTAAATATGTAAGTTGGAAGAAAAAAACTATGTCATAAATGTTAATGTGAATTTCTTCTAATCAAATTAAAACGTCTGAATACCTCCACCCCCTTACAACAATGCAAAAGGGTTTGTTGGCATGGAACACATCAAAGCTCACCTATATGCATTCACACACAGCACTAACATTATAAAACAAGAATGACGATGATAGAAAAAAGATAAAAATTAGAGCTGTCAGCGTTAATGCATGTGATTAAAAAAAAAAAAAAAAGAAAAAACAAACTACCAATTTACCATAAATGAATGAAGATTAATCACAGTGTTTATTTTGACCGCCGGAAGGCAGCGCGCATTGCACAGGTAGTAATGATAGCTAGAGCAATGTGCTCTGCACCCTGCAAAACAAACTCAGATGGAACTTTAGATAGAACTGAGGTAATTTGTTAGTATTGCAGCGGCAAACTTATTTATTGTCGGCGCACATAAAGTTTAAAATAGCCTCTTAAAGCGAAAAAGGAGATGCACTGATAATATTATAATCATAATAACGATGTATTATTACGATATGAATTACCTACAGATAGGGGTGTAACGGTACGTGTATTTGTATTGAACCGTTTAGGTACGGGGGTTTCGGTTCGGTGCGGAGGTGCGAGTTTCCACACGGACATATTAAGTAGCGTACCGCACGTTGTGTAAGCATTACTCAAAATGACGGACATTTGAGGCATTTAAGAAACTCCGCCCGGACAACCCCGCAAAAGCATGCTAGCAGCGATCGGGCTAGGATAGACTGACCATACATCCTCTTTTCACCAGACATGTCCTCTTTTGCGGAGCTGTCAGGGTGGAGTTTCTTAAATGCCTCAAATGTCCGGCATTTTGAGTTATAGTTGCCTGTATTAACAATGTACGTTCAGGGTTAAGAAGGGGTTAAAAACAAAACAAATTGTGCGCGCAGCAGCATTCGTGAGGGAGGGACAGAGACAGAGAGAGCGAGAGAGTTATGATAAACGCGCATGCGTCGCCAGGCTCTGCTTTTTATCCATAGATTTATCAGATTACATTTTTTATTATCTATAGCAGGGGTGTCAAAAGTGTGCCTCTGAGGCCATTTGCGGCCCACAGCTAATGTTTTAAAGGCCCACGGCACATTCTAAAAATACTATTAAAATAAACAAAAACATAACAAAAGTGAAATAAAAAAGGTTAAATGTAATTTAGAAAAAGTTGCAATGTTGACTAATACAACAAAGCTGTTTTTTGTTTTTTTTCAAACTGTCACTGCTCAAAACATAATATTGAATCAAAATCAATGTTGTTATGAATTATTGACCTATCCAAGGTTCCGATTACTTCACATCAAATATTCCACTAAGAAAAATATTTTTGGTGGAAGATTTTGCAAATTTGGTAAATAAATAACCAAAAAATTTATATTTTGTTGTTTTCTTACTGTACCGAAAATGAACCGAACCGTGACCTCTAAACCGAGGTACGTACCGAACCGAAATTTTTGTGTACCGTTACACCCCTACCTACAGATGATAATTCTTCGTAAATCAGCTAATCTTTCCTTCACGCTCTGAATTAGAGGAAAACACGATAGATTTATAATCATATTTAATATTCTGACCACTTTATATTGACTTTGTTGGTGCTTTTTTGGGGCAGCAACGTTAGGTTTGGGTGGGATGGGGGGGCCCTTCAGAAGTCTTTTGTATGGGAGCCATGCCCCTGGGAAAATTACTGCGTGTGCCTGGAAGGGAATTCTTGTTACAGTGTGCATTCTGTACTCCTTTGTAATTAGATTGGAGTTTAAGCCATATTACCATTGTTGGTTGATTCTATGGTTGTTACCATACCTCCCTGCTTTCACTCGCACCCTTTTCTGGTGCTATGGCCACAGCAACAAAATAAATAAAATCAAATGCAGACCTGTTCTGCTGTTTTGCAATTTTTGAATTTCAATTTGGGACATTTCACTTGTAATAAATAGAAGTGTCGGTCTCTATAAAGTAAATGCGCAATGGTCAAACGGACTGCCTTTTAGTAATTGTATTCATCACAGGAAGTCAACCAAAGAGGACATGGCTGAGACGTCCAGTGACATTACAAAGAACCTGATGAGCATCAGTCGAATGATGGCCCAGCAGGTTAACCAGAGCGAGGAGGCAATGACAACATTAGGTTTGAATATTCCATTTTCTAATACAAATGCTCTTGTGGTACAAAGTATTTAAGACGTGATGTCCTCATTTGGTTCTAGCTACGTCATCCAGGACCATCCAAGACACCAATGACGAATTTAAGACCATGTCAGGGACCATCAAGTTGGGAAGGAAACTTATCACCAAGTACAACCGCAGGGAGCTGACTGATAAACTGCTCATCTTTCTTGCACTGGCCCTTTTCTTCGCCACTGTTCTTTACATCCTGAAGAAGAGAATATTTCCTTTCTTTTGAGGAGTGCAAGACCACCTCCACTGCTCCACTATACCAAGTGAGCTCAAATTGTTTTCAACATGCTGCATGTTAACCAAAATTAAGTCATTCATCTAATAAGAGTGTGATTAATTTTTCCAAAATAATGTACTTCTTTAGATGCAACAAAAAGCACTGCAATAATAACAAAAAAAACACACTTTGTGATCGTATATCTGTTGAAATTAAGCCCAATGTGAATTCCTGGTGTAGGATTTTCTTGCAAATAATAATTTTAACTACTCATTAAACTTTGTTGATATGTGTCGATATGATGCCGTCAAAAATGCCAGACAGCATAGAAGTATTTAATATTCCAATTGAAATCAGTCTTGCATATAACACTTACATTTGGCAACCAATCAAACTTGTTAATCAAGTACGTAGAGAATGACATAATTAGGTACAGCGGAACATCCAAAGTCAAATACTAATTTCTTTTTTGTGATTTGGAGACATGTTTTGGCCCTCCCCTCCCCCCAAAAAATATATACTATTAACCCTCCGGGGACAAATGCTGACTTGTTTGTCCTTTCAGTACACGTTTGCTGTATTTTTGTCATGTTTTTTTATTGTGGTACTCCATTATACATGTTTTTTCCTAAAGGTTTTTTTTTTCCATGTTTGATTAAAAACAATCAATGTTCAATTCTTACACTAGCAGTTATTTGACAATAATTGAAAGCCAAACAGGACAATAAAGTCCTATATTTCAAGGGCATAATCACATTTTGGATTCATATTTTTTGCTACTTTGTTAGCTGAAATCGCTCGATCAACTTCAGCTCTAAACAAAATTACCAAACGTAATGTGATTGTGTTGTATTATTTTAACCCTTTTGAAGGGCTTTTTGATCAAATTATGTCACATGCAGTTTTTTGTATACATTTGCATATAACATTAGTGATATCACACATTTAAAACTAACATTATCTGATCGAAAGGCTCAACATGTAAAAAAAGTAAAAAATAAAAAATCATTACATGGTTGATATTTTTGATTAGGACTACAATTGATTGATAAATTTGAGCAAAAAAACTAGAGCGAGATACTGAAACCAGTTGCTCTGATGCTGCATCATCAGAATAGATATAGTAATAGTTTTGACTACTTTTAAGGTAGAAAAATGCTATACAAGTGTAATCCCTTTAACATAAAAACAATAAATAAAAGGTCAATTTAAAAACTCAAAGACTTTTTTATTTGACTTTAAAGGCAAATTAAATTGAATGTTCCGAGAGGGTTAAGGAAAATATAATTCGGATGATGGAGTATTTAAGAAAATGTATACATATTTAATAGAATAAATATATAACCTTAGTTTTTTTTCTGCAGACAAGTGTAAAGAGAATGGGCAAGTTACTTACAAAAATGTAATTATTAGTTAAGTATTTGAAAGTAATGACTTTTTTACAATCTAAGTATCTCACGATTGTTGTTACATTAATTCCACATTACTTTTGAGTTACTTTGTCATAAAATGCTTTATTACACAGATGGCTACCTGCAACAAGACAACAATGCCAGAACATCTTATTTTCTATATAACTTTTTACATTAAAATAACAAATGAGTTGCTAACCAAAAAAAAGTGCTCATTTTAATTCTGTCTATATTCAACAACTCACCATATAAGCTAAAAACAATACACTCATTTTCATCTATGTCCAATGGTGGGTGCATCAGCTGTAAATAACAAAACAAGACAGCTAAGGACCTTTAATTTGATAAATAATGGTCCTTATTTTGGAGTAAGTATTGACAAAAAAAGAGAAAAACAAACATAAAAAATTAGCTTATCTTTACTTCAGTTTTGCAAGAATTTAAGGTTCTGTACATTGCTTAACTATTTCAAAGGCATCAAAATGTCCCTGTACTTTTTAGCCCATAACTACACATTTCAAACAGGGATTTGAAGCTTTCAGAAAGGTTTGCACCTCCTAAAAACACCTGTTAGCCTTGCTCGCAAGTTACGTGCAAGCTGTAGCCACGAGCACATATATGGCCGAAACAGAACAGCACGCATCCCTGTCTTTCTTCAGATAAGACCCGGAAAAGCAAACTATCCTGCCCGTTTTTCCCCTCTCCAATGTGGGCAAGGGTAAGGGGAGGGGGATATTTTTGGTCTGTGTGGATTTGTTATCTGACGTTGCCTTTTCAGCACCTCATAGGAGAGCGTGTCCAGAGGAGCTGCATGACCTCGCTGCCATCGCCTCACATTGCCATCATTTTAATAATACTTGCATTTGATGGAGTTGACATGCGGGGGTAATAATATGCCTTATTCACTTACCGTATTTTTCGGAGTATAAGTCGCACCGGCCGAAAATGCATAATAAAGAAGGAAAAAAAACATATATAGGTCGCACTGGAGTATAAGTCGCATTTTTTGGGGAAATCTTTTTGATAAAACCCAACACCAAGAATAGACATTTGAAAGGCAATTTAAAAGAAATAAAGAATAGTGAACAACAAGCTGAATAGGTGTACGTTATATGACGCATAAATAACCAACTGAGAACGTGCCTGGTATGTTAACGCAACATATTATGGTAAGAGTCATTCAAATAACTATAACATATAGAACATGCTATACGTTTACCAAACAATCTGTCACTCCTAATCGCTAAATCCGATGAAATCTTATACGTCTAGTCCAGGGGTCCCCAAACGTTTTGACTCGTGGGCCGCATTGGATTAAAAAAATTGGGCCGGGGGCTGGGCTGTATATATATATATATATATATATATATATATATATATATATATATATATATATATATATATATATATATATATATATGTATGTATGTATGTATGTATGTATGTATGTATGTGTATATATATATATATATATATATATATGTATGTACCGGTATGTATGTATGTATGTATGTATGTATGTATGTGTGTGTGTATATATATATATATATATATATGTGTGTATATACAGGTAAAAGCCAGTAAATTAGAATATTTTGAAAAACTTGATTTATTTCAGTAATTGCATTCAAAAGGTGTAACTTGTACATTATATTTATTCATTGCACACAGACTGATGCATTCAAATGTTTATTTCATTTAATTTTGATGATTTGAAGTGGCAACAAATGAAAATCCAAAATTCCGTGTGTCACAAAATTAGAATATTACTTAAGGCTAATACAAAAAAGGGATTTTTAGAAATGTTGGCCAACTGAAAAGTATGAAAATGAAAAATATGAGCATGTACAATACTCAATACTTGGTTGGAGCTCCTTTTGCCTCAATTACTGCGTTAATGCGGCGTGGCATGGAGTCGATGAGTTTCTGGCACTGCTCAGGTGTTATGAGAGCCCAGGTTGCTCTGATAGTGCCCTTCAACTCTTCTGCGTTTTTGGGTCTGGCATTCTGCATCTTCCTTTTCACAATACCCCACAGATTTTCTATGGGGCTAAGGTCAGGGGAGTTGGCGGGCCAATTTAGAACAGAAATACCATGGTCCGTAAACCAGGCACGGGTAGATTTTGCGCTGTGTGCAGGCGCCAAGTCCTGTTGGAACTTGAAATCTCCATCTCCATAGAGCAGGTCAGCAGCAGGAAGCATGAAGTGCTCTAAAACTTGCTGGTAGACGGCTGCGTTGACCCTGGATCTCAGGAAACAGAGTGGACCGACACCAGCAGATGACATGGCACCCCAAACCATCACTGATGGTGGAAACTTTACACTAGACTTCAGGCAACGTGGATCCTGTGCCTCTCCTGTCTTCCTCCAGACTCTGGGACCTCGATTTCCAAAGGAAATGCAAAATTTGCATGGTTGGGTGATGGTTTGGGGTGCCATGTCACCTACTCAGTGGCCTAGTGGTTAGAGTGTCCGCCCTGAGATCGGTAGGTTGTGGGTTCAAACCCCGGCCGAGTCATACCAAAGACTATAAAAATGGGACCATTACCTCCCTGCTTGGCACTCAGTATCAAGGGTTGGAATTGGGGGTTAAATCACCAAAAATGATTCCCGGGCGCGGCCACAGCTGCTGCCCACTGCTCCCCTCACCTCCCAGGGGGTGATCAAGGGTGATGGGTTAAATGCAGAGAATAATTTCGCCACACCTAGTGTGTGTGTGACAATCATTGGTACTTTAACTTTAACTTTTATCAGAGCAACCTGGGCTCTCATAACACCTGAGCAGTGCCAGAAACTCATCGACTCCATGCCACGCCGCATTAACGCAGTAATTGAGGCAAAAGGAGCTCCAACCAAGTATTGAGTATTGTACATGCTCATATTTTTCATTTTCATACTTTTCAGTTGGCCAACATTTCTAAAAATCCCTTTTTTGTATTAGCCTTAAGTAATATTCTAATTTTGTGACACACGGAATTTTGGATTTTCATTTGTTGCCACTTCAAACCATCAAAATTAAATGAAATAAACATTTGAATGCATCAGTCTGTGTGCAATGAATAAATATAATGTACAAGTTACACCTTTTGAATGCAATTACTGAAATAAATCAAGTTTTTCAAAATATTCTAATTTACTGGCTTTTACCTGTGTGTGTGTGTGTGTGTGTGTGTATATATATATATATATATATATGTATATATATATATATATATATATATATGTGTGTATATATATATATATATATATATATATATATATATATATATATATATATATATATATATATATATATATGTATATATACATACACATACAGCCCGGCCCCCGGCCAAATTTTTTTAACCCAATGTATATGTGTTTATATATATATATACATATATATATATATATATATATATATATACACATTGTCTTTTTAATTCGTTTTGACATTTAACATTGTCACGTTATCGATGTGAAAATTCATTTTTAGACAATATGATTTGCCTGAGCGGCTAGGAGACACCGAGAGTAACAAGCGGTAGAAAATGGATTAGAAAGGAAAGATTAAAAAAATAAAAATATATATATATATATAACACTTTTTTTTAAACTTGGGACTTCCCGTGGGCCGGATTTTGGATGTTGGGGGCCGGATCCGGCCCGCGGGCCGTAGTTTGGGGACCCCTGGTCTAGTCTCTTACGTGAATGAGCTAAATAATATTATTTGATATTTTACGGTAATGTGTTAATAATTCCACACATAAGTCGCTCCTGAGTATAAGTCGCACCCCCGGCCAAACTATGAAAAAAACTGCGACTTATAGTCCGAAAAATACGGTACACACATTGCTCATACTTCAGTAATCATTTTATTATCTTCTGAAGGGACAAAACTATAGAAATGTAACTTGGAGTAATCCGTGTACATCTTGTAACAGTCCAAAATAACACCGTATTGTCTAAATAACGGCATGACAGCACAATGAGTGCACCTCTTTGTGAACATTTTCAAATAGCGTCCAAATGTCAATATTGTTATGCACTGCCTTAATCCTCTTGGGCATCGAATATATCAGATGTCAACGTCAGGGTGTCGGTGGATGCACCTTCTTTTGCTTGACGATTGGGGTTCAGGAAACATACTTTGCCACTCCATCACTTTTATTTTCCTCTGCAAGGTGGTGTGTTTGAACTCCTTATCCTGTTGCGCCATGCGGCCTGCTTTTTCAAGCAGGATGTGATACCAAGTGTTGGAATTCACGTTTCGCCTCGATGTACCGCAAATCCTCCCTGCTCGCGCACCCCTAGACCATGACACTATACCCATGCACCATGTTGCTTGAGTACAGGAAAGACACGATTGTCATTGTAGTCACTTGTGTTGCAAGCCATTTACACAATAATATACTATAGCTGTGTGTTCACTCATTTTCAGTGGACATAGTAACTATACTGCAAGCTGTACACTGACTGCTCTAAACTAAAATGGTTGCTGAAATGTCAGACGTGAACTTTTGTGAGTTATAATTGTGCATGTTCCTTTTAAGTGTGTACTTTATCTTTAACATAAATGGATTTGTTTGCCTTGAGCACCTTATAGTGTCGACCGAGTGCACCGATGAGTTTGAGGATGTAAACATATCCTAAACCGGGGGTCAGCAACCCGCGGCTCTCGAGCCGCATGCGGCACCCGCCCTAGTGGCTCCCTAGAGCATTTTTAGAAAAGGATTGAAAATGGGAAAATAACTTTTTTGTTTTAGTACGTTTTTTATTTGAGGACAAACATGACGCAAACCTTCCCAATTGTTAGAAAGCCCACTGTTTAATATGTTTGTGTGTATGCTTCACTGATGAGAGTATTTGGTGAACATCGTTTTGTCCTACTAATTTCGGTGATTCTTGAACTCACTCAAAGTGTGGACTGTGACGCAACAGTTTGTTTACATGTACAATATGCCACTCCTCCTTTGTCTCATTTTATCCACCAAATGTTTTATGCTGTGCGTGAATACCCAAAGGTGCACTTTGTTGATGCTATTGACTCGTTGGAGTGCTAATCAGGCATATTTGGTCACTGCATGACTGCAAGCTAATCAATGCTAATATGCTATTTAGGTTAGCTGTATGTACATATTGCATCATTATGCCTCGTTTGTAGGTATATTTGAGCTCATTTAATATCCTTTACTTATGTCCTCTTTATATTTGCATGTCTCATGACACATTATCTGTATGTAATATTGGCTGCATTTCAGATATCTGTTTGTGTGCCATGTTGTTCCAGACCACAGCAAACATTACCTAGCTTGCCAAAGATTGTAATAAATCTATTAAAAGTAGACAGCCTGCCGTTTCCTTTAACTTGGACACACACATATATACCTTTGGCCGTTAAAAAGCCAGTAATTTCCAGGAGTTATCTCACCTTCTGAGTAACCTGATTTACTAATGGTTTCTAATGCTGTAAAAATGTGTAGAATAAATATAAAATTTCAACATTTCTGTCAACGAAGATTTGCTTCAGCCTGGGACACATAGTCATTTTGATAGTAGGCTAGACACTTGTTGCCTTCATCATAAGACTTATATACGGCTTTTCATTTTTTTTGTGGCTCCAGACAGATTTGTTTTTTGTACTTTTGGTCCAATATGGCTCTTTCAACATGTTTGGTCGCCGACCCCTGTCCTAAACATATCCTAACCAAGTTACATACAGTATAATAAAATACACTAAAAGTATTAGCATGCTGGATAAATATTGTCAAAATGTTTAAAATTGTGCAAACTATTAGGCCTATTTATATATGGCAAGCAAACATACCGATACTGCATAGGAAATACTGCAAGTAACATACGAATTTGAAAGTTGGCTTCCAGTCAATGTGTACAAGATTAAAATGAGTCTAAATGCATTTAAACCTGTGTATAGTAAACGAATGGAAAAACTCGAATGTCACGGTCATTTGGCGTACACGCGCATCTTTGTGCTGCGGGCGGCCATCAAACACGTTTAGTGAGTGTACATTTGTCTGACAGCCCGGTTGTAAAATATGTAAACTACTAACCACCTTTTAACCTTTTTTGAAGCACTTTGAAGGAAGCCTCATAATAGCCTCTTGAACAGTTTAACTCGACACAAACCATGTGAGAGCTCGACAGACTTTTTGTTACACTAACTGTTAAAATAATAGGTTTGCTGCACACATAGTGTCACATTCTGGGCCCCCATGACTCCTAAAGGGCCCCCTGGCCCACCCTAAACCCAACGCTTGGTATGTTTACCTGCTCAAACAATCTATTGCATGAATTTGTTTGCAATTTTATAACACGAGTGTGAATGTTGTCTTATCTGTGTTGGCCCTGCGATGAGGTGGCGACTTGTCCAGGGTGTACCCCGCCTACCGCCCGATTGCAGCTGAGATAGGCTCCGGCACCCCCCACGACCCCGAAAGGGACAAGCGGTAGAAAATGGATGTATGTAAAAACCTTAATTAGGTTCTTTATTTTTAAAGATGGGATTAACATATCTAGAACTTATGTAGATAACTCCCCAATATATTTTTTTACCAACAAATTTAATATAAAGTGGCCAACATATAAAAGTAAATAATCATATTTTAATATATCTAATTGAGGGTATTTGAACACACCATAGCTATGTGCAATTATGCAAAACTGAAATGTCTTATTTTCTTCTCCATGCTGCCACAAATAGATGTTATATTTTGTTTACCTTTTGTCTGTCACCTCATTCTTGTTTCAAAATGTCGGTGCTGTGTGTCAATCTTAAAGAGGCTGTATAGCTTGAGTGGCCGTGCCAGCAACTTGAGTGTTCCAGGTTCGAGCCCCACTTCTGTCATCCGAGTCTCTGCCGTTGTGTCCCTTTACCCACCTGCTCCCAGTGCCACCCACACTGGTTTAAAAATGTAACTTAGATATTGGGTTTCACAACGTAAAGCGCTTTGAGTCACTAGAGAAAAGCGCTATATAAATATTAATTTATTATTAATATTATTAATTCACTCAATTCACTCACAAACGTGCGCTTTAATGACGTTATGACGTATGTGTTAAGTGTTGCAAAGGTGGAAGGAACCATTTTGTATAGGGATGTCCGATAATGGCTTTTTGCTGATATCCGATATTGTCCAACTCTTTAATTACCGATATCAACCAATACTGATATATACAGTTGTGGAATTAACACATTATTATGCCTAATTTGGACAACCAGGCATGGTGAAGATAAGGTCCTTTTTTTTAAAATATTAATAAAATAAAATAAGATAAATTAAAAACATTTTCTTGAAAAAAAAAGAGAAAGTAAAACAATATAAAAACAGTTACATAGAAACTAGTAATTAATGAAAATGAGTAAAATTAACTGTTTAAGGTTAGTACTATTATTGGACCAGCAGCACGCACAATCATGTGTGCTTACGGACTGTATCCCTTGCAGACTGTATCGATATATATTGATATATAATGTAGGAACCAGAATATTAATAACAGAAAGAAACAACCCTTTTGTGTGAATGAGTGTAAATAGGGGAGGGAGGTTTTTTTGGGTTGGTGCACTTATTGTAAGTGTATCTTGTGTTTTTATGTTGATTTAATTAAAAAAAAAAAAAACGATACCGATAATAAAAAAACGATACCGATAATTTCAATAATATTACATTTTAAAGCATTTATCGGCCGATATATCGTACATCTCTAATTTTGTATTTTTAAAGCAACCGTAGTATCGTTCAACATTTTTTTAATCTTAACATTTATTACCTATTTTTCTAAATAAATGACAAACTTTTTTTTTTTCTTTTTTTTTTACAAAAGCCAACATCCCACTTTTACGCCCTTTGGTAACATATTTTGACAATTCGCATTTATAAAAGTATCAGTGCTCTTTATTTTTTCTTTTTTCTTTACTCTCATATCACAAAACTCATTATAAGGACATTGCGCAAAAAAACTATATCAAAATCGTTAAATATTCAAGACAACAATAACTGCATGCATGCTCTGAAGGTGCCTACCAAGTCCTAATTCCATGTAGTGAGGCCCCGCTGTTGCTGGAAGGGAAGCTGGGCTGCACGTTGTTTAAATCCCCCACGCCAAAGTTCATGTAATTTCCGTTATTGGACGTCGTCGTGGGGTAATTACACGCGTAGTTTGCGCTGCAGGCCGTGTTTGTGTAGCCGTTAAAGGGCGGGTAGTTGTTATAAGTGAAGTGGTTGACGTGAGCCATGCAGTAGGACGGGTTGCAGGTGCTCGTGTCGGCCGCCATGCAGGGCTTGCCGTCCCGCACCAGCACCGGCACGGACACCCTCCTGGGCGGGGGCAGGGACACCATCTCCAGGCTCTGGTCCTGCCTCTGGCGCTTGCACTTGTACCTTCTGTTCTGGAACCAGATCTTCACCTGGGTGGGGGTGAGTTTAAGGAGCCCGGCCAGGTGGTCTCTCTCCGGGGCGGACAGGTAGCGCTGCTGCTTGAAGCGGCGCTCCAGCTCGTACACCTGCGCCTGGGAGAAGAGGATCCGCGGCTTCCGGCGTCTTCGGGCCTTCGGTCGGTTCGGATCGTCCGGCTTCTGGCCTTCTACTGACGGACCCAGATGACTCAGTTCTTCGGAAAAGACAAAATAGGTCAAACATTTCCTATATATATACTAATATTTTGTTCATTATTTTTTCAATTTTTTTTGCGTAATTGCTTAGGATAGGATATACTTTCTGAAACATTATGTCGGTGAAGTGCAGATTTTACCCACAATAAAAAAATAATAATTCAACTTTATAATTAAGAAAACAAAACATTGGTAGTAATAATAATAATAATAACACCACTAAATGATTACACTTGTCACATATATATAATTCGTTTGATTTTCATATTTTTGTATGGGATTTTAGACTAAACAAATACAATTAACAGCTTGTTTTTTTTAAATTGTAAAATACAAAAGTATACTAAATGAGTATACATATCACAACTATATATATATATATATATATATATATATATATATATATATATATATATATATATATATATATACACAAACCATAGATTGATTTTTAAACCTTAGACATATTTAACTGAGTATTTTAATTTGAACATTAAAAACATAATTTATTTATATATATATATATATATATATATATATATATATATATATATATATATATATATATATATATATATATATAAATACATTCTGTTTGTGTATATATATATATATATATATATATACATATATATATAAACATAATTTATATATATATATATATATATATATATATATATATATATATATATATAAATGATCTGTTTTACAGAAAATGTTTTTCATAAAACATTTAAAAAAGATTCTCTGTTAAATATGTTTAAGATTTAAAAATCAATCTATTGTACCTATATATATATATATATATATATATATATATATATATATATGGTTTATTTTTCCTTAATACATTTTCCACTAAAATGTATTGAATCATTCTACTGTCATTTTTAGCCGTGGATAATAAGAGTATACCTGTATAATGTATATAGTATATAATGACACAATAGTTTCGATATTTGTTTAAATATGAGCTTCTTTTTTTTTTCTAGCTCTTTTCAGATGTCTGAAACAAATCATGTTTCACAAAAAAAAAAGCATTGTTAAAAAATAATTGCAATTTTTAAAATCCCACACATCAGCCTCCACATATGTAAATGGAGGAATACATATATAAAATAAAAACTAATGCACACGTTTACATGTTTTTTTTAATTTATTTAAATGTTTTAACCTGTATTCATATTTTATGCTATACTGTCTGTGAATGAGATAAACCATTTTACCCACGCAAAATAATCAATAATAATAGGAGCGTTATGAGCAAGACATTTAAATACATTTCTTGATTGTTTTGTTTTTTTCCCACTAATAATTTAATTAACTGTTCAACTCACCTTTTGCGTGTTTCTCCTCCAACATGTGTGACCCGCCCTCCTTCACGGGGTCCATCTCTGTCAGAGCTTTGCCGTAAACCGCAGCGGAAAAGCTCCCGCATTTGGGCCCCTGGCGGAGGTCCTCGTCGAACAGCGGCATGAGCGACGGCGCGTCCCGCAGAGGCTCCTGCTTGAGGCGGCCCAGCATGCAGGAGGAGGCGCAGCAGGGCGCATGAGTGCAGGGCGCATGAGTGCAGCATGAGTCCATGCGAGAAGACTGCAGGTCCAGGGAAGACAAGAGGTCGTGGCTGTTCTCCAGGTTTAATATGTCCTTCACGGAGAAGGGAGTGGACGTGCTGGGGCTTGGAAACATGGTCAACAACTGTTAAACTGTCACCTGGCGATCACGACAAGGACTTCTTCTCCTTCCTGGTAATGTTTACTAGATGTAAGTATTACTTAGGAATGCCACACGCTGCTGGTCCTCTGTGAGGTCTTCACTCATTTCCAACCTCTCTCTCTCTCTCTCTCTCCCCCCCTTCTGTCCCCTGCAATGACGCCTGCGTGGGGGGAGGAGGGGGGCATGAAGGGGCCAGTGGGACCCTCACTCTGTGGTCCCTCTGGTGTACTTTACACTCACATGACTGACACACGTTGGGCTGCTGCAACTAAAGCCACTCACTGCAGGCCGCAGCATTAGGCACATCTGCACCATCATTCTTCTGCCTGTGCAAAATGCCAAATATATATTTAAAATGTTGTGGCTGTAATTTGCATACATGCAGATTATGATATTATACCCCAAGTTTGCATTTAACAGCATTTAATAGTGCACATGCGCAGTTAGTTGACAGTATAGACTTAGACTTAGACAAACTTTATTGATCCACAAGGGAAATTGTTCCTTACAGTAGCTCAGTTTCAAAGGATGGAAAGGGTAATGTAGGTATTAAGTAGACTAAACATGTAGTAGAAATATAAAATATAACATGCCGTATTTTTCGGACTATAAGTCGCAGTTTTTTTCATAGTTTGGCCGGGGGTTGCGACTTATACTCAGGAGTGACTTATGTGTGAAATTATTAACACATTACCGTAAAATATCAAATAATATTATTTAGCTCATTCACGTAAGAGACTAGACGTATAAGATTTCATGGGATTTAGCGATCAGGAGTGACAGATTGTTTGGTAAACGTATAGCATGTTCTATATGTTATAGTTATTTGAATGACTCTTACCATAATATGTTACGTTAACATACCAGGCACGTTCTCAGTTATGCGTCATATAACGTACACTTATTGTTCACTATTCTTTATTTATTTTATATTGCCTTTCAAATGTCTATTCTTGGTGTTGGGTTTTATCAAATAAATTTCCCCAAAAAATGCGACTTATACTCCAGTGCGACTTATATGTGTTTTTTTCCTTCTTTTTTCTGCATTTTCGGCCGGTGCGACTTATACTCCGGAGCGACTTATACTCCGAAAAATACGGTATATGTAATATTTGCTGCTGACTCGTCTCCGCTCGGGATGGTGTCCTGCTGGCCCCACTATGGACTGGACTCTTACTATTATGTTGGATCCACTATGGACTGGACTTCACAATATTATGTCAGACCCACTCGACATCCATTGCATTCGGTCTCCCCTAGAGGGGGGGGGGGGGTTACCCACATATGGTGTCCTCTCCAAGGTTTCTCATAGTCATTCACATCGACGTCCCACTGGGGTGAGTTTTTCCTTGCCCTTATGTGGGCTCTGTACCGAGGATGTCGTTGTGGCTTGTGCAGCCCTTTGAGACACTTGTGATTCAGGGCTATATAAATAAACATTGATTGATTGATTGATTGATATTTACATAATAAATACATATATATTATATTATTATATTATATTATTTATATAATATATACCAGTGTTTTTCAACCTTTTCTGAGCCGAGGCACATTGTTTTCATTTAAAAAATCCCGAGGCACACCGCGGGCAGAAAACATAAAAAAATGAATCTCAACAGCCGATATTGACAATAAAAAGTCATTCTCGCAATTGTTGGAGATGAATTCAAACCATAACCAAGCATGCATCACTATAGTTCTTGTCTCAAAGTAGGTGTGCTGTCACGACCTGTCACATCACGTCGTGACTTATTTGGAGTTTTTTGGTGTTTTCCTGTGTGTAGTGTTTTAGTTCTTGTCTTGCGCTCCTATTTTGGTGTTGATTGTCATGTATGGATGTACTTTGTGGAAGCCGTCTGCTCCACACACTGTAAGTCTTTGCTGTCGTCCAGCATTCTGTTTTTGTTTACTTTGCAGCCAGTTCAGTTTTAGTTTCGTTTTGCATAGCCATCCTTAAGCTTCAATGCCTTTTCTTAGCGGCACTCACCTTTTGTTTATTTTTGGTTTAAGCATTAGATACCTTTTTACCTGCACGCTGCCTCCCGCATATTGTGATCGCGACAAACCATATTCCCGACATCTACAAAGCAATTAGCTACCTGCTGATATGCCGAGCTCGAGACAGCACAGACACTCAACAACTGGCGAGTGATTATACAGCTGGATGGAGTGTGGAATGAAGGAGTTCTTGAATCGAACACTGTGCAGGGGAACGAAGCTGAAGGAGCCTGTTGGAGTATGAGCTCCGCTGTCCCTCAATTGTCTAGTGGAGTGGGTGGGCAGGATTGTCCATGATGGCGAGCAGTTTGTCCAGGTTCCTCCTGTCCCTCACTGACACAAACGCCTCCAACTGTTTGGCCGGCTTTCCGGATCAGTTTGTCAATCCTGTTTCAGTCCCTTTTGCTGGTGCTGCTCCCCCAACAAACCACTGCAAAGTACAGGGCACTGGCCACAACAGACTGAAAAAAGATCTCCAACAGCTTGCTGCACACATTAAAGGACCTAAGCTTCCTCAGGAAAAAGAGTCTGCTCATGCCCTTCTTGTATACAGCTTTGCTGTTGTCCTTCCAGTCCAGTCTGCTGTTCAAGTGGACTCCCAGGTACTTGTACTGCCCCCCTACTGCCACCTCCCGGCCCTGGATTTTGATGGGCTCCACAGGGGTCATTTTCTTCTTGAAGTCGATGACCAGCTCCTTGGTCTTGTCCACATTAAGGAGCAGAAATCAGATAGTGCAGTTCAAATCCATTACAAACAGATAACTTGATTTATTTATTTATATATAAATAGATGGATTGAATAATTAAAAACAAACATATGTTGGGAACATGATTATTATATTTTAGGCTATGGTTCATTGATTATTAAAGTACTCAACTGGCGCCGCACGGGCCAAATCCGGCCCAGGAATGACACCAGACCGGTATAGTGCAATTCAAATGCATTACAATCAGATAATATAAACAAGCAATCAAACTTGATCTCCAAAGCACTTTTCATAAATAAAAGAAATGCAACGCAAAGTGCTTTACAAAGTTAAAAACAATACCCCGGTGAGCCATATCCCTCATTAACACCAGAGGTGGGTAGTAACGCGCTACATTTACTCCGTTACATCTACTTGAGTAACTTTTGGGATAAATTGTACTTCTAAGAGTAGTTTTAATACAACATACTTTTATTTTTACTTGAGTATATTTATAGAGAAGAAACCCTACTTTTACTCCGCTCCATTTATCTACATTCAGCTCGATACTCGCTACTGATTTTTATCCATCTGTTAATGCACGCTTTGTTTGTTTTGGTTTGTCAGACAGACCTTCAAAGTAGGATCTATGCATGCCTGCGTTTCACCAATCAAATGCAGTCACTGGTGACGTTTGACTCCGTTTCACCAATCAAACAGAGCCAGGCGGTCAGGTGAGTAACTGCACATAAAGTTTCAGCGGCAACAAGCTTAAGCTTACATGAACTCAACGTCAAATTTGAGGAAGCATATCGCGGTAAGTAACGTTAGTAGATATTTTGGCTGTCACCGTAGGCTGATGTTAGCTTCCCTGCTATGAATCACTGTCAAATGTACATCGTGTGGGGACATTTATTAACGCACTGCAGCCTCATAGAGAGACAGACAAAGACACACACACGCACACACACACACACGCATGCATAGAAACACCAATCAGTGTGTTCCCAGATGCAGCCCACACCTATCAGTTTATGGTTTGCGTAAAGGCTAACTTGTTATTTTCTTTTGTAATCTCTGCCTACTGAGCCTATGGTGCTGTTAAGTTAGTGTGGCTCAATTTGCCTTAATTTTTTTTATGTTAATGTATTATTATTTAATATATATTATTGTTTTAGTTGCTTAAGAGATATTCCTGGCTCTAAATTTGCTCATTGCTATTTTTATGTTTTTGTGCATTATTTGTTGCCGTCATTAAACGAACAGGTTACTCATCAGTTACTCAGTACTTGAGTAGTTTTTTCACAACATACTTTTTACTTTTACTCAAGTAAATATTTGGGTGACTACTCTTTACTTTTACTTGAGTAATAAATCTCTAAAGTAACAGTACTCTTACTTGAGTACAATTTCTGGCTACTCTACCCACCTCTGATTATCACATACGTACGCATACCAAACACACACACACACAGAAAACACACAGACATATGCAACTCAATGGAGAAATGATTGCATGGCTGAGTACAGAGGAGACATGTGAGTAAACACTATCACAGGAGCCATCTGCACCAGGAGGTTACTCATTTGCATGTTAATAAGCAACTAATTAATGGTGAATATGTGTTCCCCATACTAAAGTCTTACCGTTATATTTTATATTGCTACTATGGTACATTTTTAGTCTCCATCAGGCCTGGGCAATTATTTTGACTCGGGGGGCCACATTTAGAGAACAAAATGTGTCTGGGGGCCGGTATATCTATATTTTTAGGAACATTAATACAAAACCTCACAATAATGTCTGATTGAATGCCAAAAACGTTATGACAGACCGAAAGAATGTGGGATTTACAATATTAACTATGAATGATAAAACACTGAATATTGACAACATATGAACGTCACACCCCCTCTCCACCGACATATTTTACAATCAAGCGAACCGCAACAAAATAGCAACAAACAGCGAAATATGAATGTGAAGGGTAAAAAATAAACTCGCCTACTATCTGACATATCACTAAGCTTTAGAACATTGTTGTAAAAATCTCCTTCCGCATCTGTCCCTGACACCCGCACTTCAGGCTGGCCGCTCTGGAAACACTCTGTGGAAACGCTCCCCGCCCACACTGCTTGGTGCCTCGTCTGAGCTGCTGTGACTTAGATGACCATAGTAACTAATTAGATGGCCATAGTAACTAATTAGATTACCATAGTAACTAATTAGATTACCATAGTAACTAGTATATCATGCAAAAGCGCAGATTCCAACCATTGAAATACTTTGTATTAGAGATGTCTGCCTGCCGATATTATCGGCCGATAAATGCTTTAAAATGTGATATCTGAAATTATCGGTATCGTTTTTTTAATTATCGGTATCGTTTTTTTATTTTTTTATTTTTTATTTTTGTATTAAATCAACATAAAAAACACAAGATAGACTTACAATTAGTACACCAATCCAAAAAATCTCCCTCCGCCATTTACACTTATTCACACTCATTCACACAAAAAGGTTGTTTCTTTCTGTTATTAATATTCTGGTTCCTACATTATATATCAATATATATCGATACAGTCTGCAAGGGATACAGTCCGTAAGCACACATGATTGTGCGTGCTGCTGGTCCACTAATAGTACTAACCTTTAACAGTTAATTTTACTAATTTGCATTAATTACTAGTTTCTATGTAACTGTTTTTATATTGTTTCACTTTCTTTTTTATTCAAATTTTTTTTTTTAATTGATTTATCTTATTTTATTTTAATTTATTTTTTAAAAAGGACCTTATCTTCACCATACCTGGTTGTCCAAATTAGGCATACTAATGTGTTAATTCCACGACTGTATATATATGTATCGGTTGATATCGGTATCGGTTGATATCGGTATCGGTAATTAAAGAGTTGGACAATATCGTAATATCGGATATCGGCAAAAAGCCATTATCGGACATCCCTACTTCGTATAGTTCAAGACTTACGGTCATTAGAAAACATCACTGCACATCCAGTTTCCATCTTAAAGATCTAAAAAAATTATTTGGGAATGTCCGGCGGGCCAAATTGAAAAGCTTATCGGTTTCAACAAGTAAAATGTATGACTTTTTAAAACGCCGCTGTACGGAGTGGTACACGGATGTAGGGAGAAGTACAGAGCGCCAATAAACCTGAAAGGCACTGCCTTTGCGTACCGGCCCAATCACATAATATCTTCGGCTTTTCACACACACAAGTGAATGCAAACATACTTGGTCAACAGCCATACAGGTCACACTGAGGGCGGCCAGACAAACAACTTTAACACTGTTACAAATATGCGCCACACTGTGAACCCACACCAAACAAGAATGACAAACACATTTCGGGAGAACATCCGCACCGTAACACAACATAAACACAACAGAACAAATACCCAGAACCCCTTGCAGCACTAACTCTTCCGGGACGCTACAATATATACCCCCCGCTACCCCAGACCGGGTCTGGTCTACATAATACCTTCGTTAGCCTTTTCCATCCTTTGAAACTGAGCTACTGTGTGGAAACAATTTCCCTTGTGGATCAACAAAGTTTGTCTAAGTCTAAGTCTAAAGTTACAGTGGCCATAAATATGAAATATGCTTGTTAAATAAAACACCTGCCTTGTTTGTAATGAATGTTTAGGCCTACTACACTACTGCATTGGTCATTATTAGGGATGTCCGATAATATCGATAAATGCGTTAAAATGTAATATCGGAAATTATCGGTATCGGTTTTTATATTATCGGTATCGGTTTAAAAAAATTAAATTGTTTTTATTTTTTATTAAATCAACATAAAAAATACACTTACAATTAGCGCACCAAACCCAATAACCTCCCTCCCCCATTTACACTCATTCACACAAAAGGGCTGTTTCTTTCTGTTATTAATATTCTGGTTCCTACATTATATATCAATATATATCAATACAGTCTGCAAGGGATACAGTCCGTAAGCACACATGATTGTGCGTGCTGCTGGTCCACTAATAGTACTAACCTTTAACAGTTAATTTTACTAATTTTCATTAATTACTAGTTTCTATGTAACTGGTTTTATATTGTTTTACTTTCTTTTTTATTCAAGATTTATTTATCTTATTTTATTAATTTTTAAAAAAAGTACCTTATCTTCACCATACCTGGTTGTCCAAAATAGGCATAATAATGTGTTAATTCCACGACTGCATATGTCGGTTGATATCGGTATTGGTAATTAAAGAGTTGGACAATATCGGAATATCGGTAAAAAGCCATTATCGGACATCCCTAGTCATTATGTTGCCAAGTGTCTTCCGAGGCGGTACTTGGTGACAATAAGTTGCATCAGGCACCCACAGTGTTTGTGTCCAGCGGGGTGTTAACTTTAAAAACTCCTCAGCCGTGGCTCCGCGTTTCGTTGCGTGTCGATGCTGCTGCGTCTTGCACACTTTGGCTGTCAGCCTGTCGCTCATCAGGGACGCGGAAACGGAGCAGACAAAAAGGTTTTCCGAGCGAGGAACCTGAAACCAGGAGCGACACACTCTGCTGTCTGCCTCCGACACATTCTGGAGCCACTGTCGCCCTTATCTGGACGTGATAACAGACGACAACAAACCTGCGCGCCCACGCGCACACGCACACGCCCACGCACAATTAAGACACCCCACCCACCCACCCGGTTATCCCACAAAAGTGCTATAGTGACACCCAAAAACTTGCCCCGGCCAATCCGCTGCGTTGCGTTCCAGGCATATGCACCGTGCGCAATGACGCGTGTGTGCGCTGCGTGGGTCTGTGTGCGTGCGCGTGCGCGTGCGTGCGTGTCTGTGTGTGTCCAAACTTGCTGTTAGTTAATGCTGGTGGAGACTCTCCCGGGAGACAGACAGCATTATCGTTTGTTTTATCTGCAGCAGTTTAGCACAGCCACGGGCTAAATGGGTCCTCCTGGCTCCCAGCCTGGGCCTTGTTTATATTTGCTAAAGACTACTTGGATGCGCATTTTAAACCTCCCAGTGATATATAAGTCGTGCAAAAAGTGACATTTTTTTAAATTTATATATTTGATTTGCAGCACGCATTTAGTTGTGTTACTCAACTGTAAATTGAGCGTGACGCGCCTGGCATGTGTTCCACGTCCACTAATGCTTGCTCCCCTTTGACCTGTCTTTCTGCAGCACATCTCCAGCTCAGATAAAGACGCAGATAAGCTTGCTTAAAAACTTCCGCTGCACCAATGAGTGAGTATTTTAAAACGGGTGCACTGCAAAGCGTGTGCACGCAGCAGGGGGGTGCATGAGAGGGGGTTAATTAAAAGGATATTAGGAATTGATAACATAATCTATTGGTCTTAGTGGTGATAGGAAATTCAATAAAATAATCAAATAAACTAGCACTGCAAAAAAAAAAACCTTCCAAAATGAACAATAGTGTCACAGTGGCTTACCCTTTCATCACACAATTGACAACACACTGTGTCCAATATTTTCCACAAAGATAAAAATAAGTCATATTTTAGGTTCATTTAATAGTTAAAACTAATTTAAATAATGGATGTTGTCTGTCTATCTGTGTTGGCCCTGCGATGAGGTGGCGACTTGTCCAGGGTGTACCCCGCCTTCCGCCCGATTGTAGCTGAGATAGGCTCCAGCGCCCCCCGCGACCCCAAAAGGGAATAAGCGGTAGAAAATGGATGGATGGATATTCCAATATATGACTCATTATTATCGAAACTAAATGCATTTTTTTTCTAATGATATCATCTCCATATAGCTTGTGTATAGCACATACTTGCCAACCCTCCCGAAATTCAGCGCCTCTCCCGAAATCCTCCCGGGACAAATATTCTCCCGAAAATCTCCCGGTTTTCAGCCGGAGCTGGAGGTCACGCCCCCTCCAGCTCCATGCAGACCTGAGTGAGGACAGCCTTTTTTCATGACGGGAGGACAACAGGGTGACGAGAACTAAATCATCCAGACTAGAGATATATTGTATTATTATGTTTATCTTACCTACAAATAAATATATTTGTTAATTACATTTTTTTTTTTTTAAATACAATTTTACTATATTTTGCTAAAAACATCAAAATTAATTGTATTTTTATTTGTATTTTTTCTGACTCCTTATTACATCCAGCCATAGAATTATACATTAAAATAAACATGTTTGAAATAATTAATTTTAAATGATCATAGTAATTCATTTAAAATGACCATATTTAGTTATTAAAATAATTGCTTGTTTATCAACAACTTTAGCATTTTATTCATTACATTTTGAAGCTCTCAGAAGCCAAGTTATGTTATCAATCAATCAATCAATCAATGTTTATTTATATAGCCCTAAATCACAAGTGTCTCAAAGGGCTGCACAAGCCACAACCACATCCTCGGTACAAAGCCCACCTAAGGTGCAAGGAAAAACTCACCCCAGTTTGAAGTATCAATTATCTGAATTGTTTGCATATTTTCAGGATGTGTTTATATATATATATATATATATATATATATATATATATATATATATATATATATATATATATATATATATATATATATATATATATATATATATGTGTGTGTATGGAATGCTTGACTTGGTAAATTCTAGCTGTCAATATACTCCTTCCCTCTTAACCACACCCCCCCCAACCCCCCGAAATCGGAGGTCTCAAGGTTGGCAAGTAGTAGCAGTCAGTATGAGTTGGATTATCAACATCTATCCATTTTTTTAGTATTACTCCGTATTTTTCGGAGTATAAGTCGCACCTGCCGAAAATACATAATAAAGAAGGAAAAAAAAACATTATCCAACTTTCATAAACTATGAAAAAAACTGCAATTTATAGTCCGAAAAATACGGTACTTAGGGATGTCCGATAATGGCTTTTTTGCCGATAACCGATATTCCGATATTGTCCAACTCTTAATTACCGATACCGACATCAACCGATACAGATATATACAGTCGTGGAATTAACACATTATTATGCCTAATTTGGACAACCAGGTATGATAAAGATAAGGTCCTTAAAAAAAAAAAAAAAAAAAAAAAATAAGTTAAATAATTTAAAACATTTTCTTGAATACAAAAGAAAGTAAAACAATATAAAAACAGTTACATAGAAACTAGGAATTAATTTTTTTGCCGATAACCGATATCCCGATATTGTCCAACTCTTAATGACCGATACCGATATCAACCGATACAGATATATACAGTCATGGAATTAACACACTATTATGCCTAATTTGGACAACCAGGTATGATAAAGATAAGGTCATTTAAAATAAAATAAAATAAAATAAAATAAGTTAAATACATTTAAAACATTTTCTTGAATACAAAAGAAAGTAAAACAATATAAAAACAGTTACATAGAAACTAGTAATTAATGAAAATGAGTAAAATTAACTGTTAAAGGTTAGTACTATTAGTGGACCAGCAGCACGCACAATCATGTGTGCTTACGGACTGTATCCCTTGCAGACTGTATTGATATATATTGATATATAATGTAGGAACCAGAATATTAATAACAGAAAGAAACAGCCCTTTTGTGTGAATGAGTGTAAATGGGGGAGGGAGGTTTTTTGGGTTGGTATCTTGTGTTTTTTATGTTGATTTAATAAAAAAAAAAAAAACATACGATAATAAAAAAACGATACCGATAATTTCCGATATTACATTTTAAAGCATTTATCGGCCGAAAATATCGGACATCTCTAGTATTACCCTTTTTGTTATGATGCATATTGAAAGAAATTCATTTTTACTCTTTGACGACACGTTACTAAATTAATGCAGATCACCAAGAATACAAGTTTGCAGTGTTGTTGGGATGTTTATATTTAGGAATGTGACTGCTTCTTTTGTTGTTTTCAACCATAGCTCTTTTATTCTCCGACATTCCCACAATGAATGAACAAGAGTTCCCTCAGCTGCCCGACACTTCATACATAATTTGCTACACTGCAAAAAGTCAGTGTTCAAAAACAAAAAAAAAACATACTAAAATGAGGGGTATTTTACTTGAACTAAGCAAAATTATCTACCAATAGAACAAGAAAATTTGGCTTGTCAAGACTTTCCAAAACAAGTAAAATTAGCTAACTTCAATGAACCCCAAAATACCTTAAAATCAGTATATTCTCACTAATAACAAGTGCACTTTTCTTGGTAGGAAAAAAAAAGAGACCTTTTTGCTCAATATGTTAAAATATTCTTAAATGAAGTAAATGCTAGTACCATTATTTTGACATAATGACATGCACTAGGCATTACATTTCTTGAAACCAGCAAATTTATACTAAAAACTAATTTATTTTTCTTAATGGAAAGGCAACAAGGCAACCGCTCGTTACTCTCGGGGTCTCCTAGCCGCTCAGGCAAATCGCATGGTCTAAAAATGCATTTTTCCATCGATAACATGACATCATCGCGCCAAGTATAGTAGTATATGGGTAAAGTGTCTTGCCCAAGGACACAACGGCAGTGACTAGGATGGCGGAAGCGGGGGATCGAACCTGCAACCCTCAAGTTGCTGGCACGGCCGCTCTACCAACCGAGCTATACCGCCCGGTGAGGGGAAACTGAGTGAATAATAACAGGTTATATGATTATTTATTTAAACTCATATTCGGGCCACTTTATAATGAATATGTATTTGTAAAAAATAAAATAAAAAAATATATAACACCAAATTATTTAGGGGGGCTTAAGAATATTTTAGGGGGGCTTGAGCCCCCCTAAAATAGGCCTAACAACGCCAATGTCAACATCTATCCATTTTTTTAGTATTACTCCGTATTTTTCTGAGTATAAGTCGCACCTGCCGAAAATACATAATAAAGAAGGAAAAAAAAAACATTATCCAACTTTCATAAACTATGAAAAAAACTGCAATTTATAGTCCGAAAAATACGGTACTTAGGGATGTCCGATAATGGCTTTTTTGCCGATAACCGATATTCCGATATTGTCCAACTCTTAATTACCGATACCGACATCAACCGATACAGATATATACAGTCGTGGAATTAACACATTATTATGCCTAATTTGGACAACCAGGTATGATAAAGATAAGGTCCTTAAAAAAAAAAAAAAAAAAAAAAAATAAGTTAAATAATTTAAAACATTTTCTTGAATACAAAAGAAAGTAAAACAATATAAAAACAGTTACATAGAAACTAGGAATTAATTTTTTTGCCGATAACCGATATCCCGATATTGTCCAACTCTTAATGACCGATACCGATATCAACCGATACAGATATATACAGTCATGGAATTAACACACTATTATGCCTAATTTGGACAACCAGGTATGATAAAGATAAGGTCATTTAAAATAAAATAAAATAAAATAAAATAAGTTAAATACATTTAAAACATTTTCTTGAATACAAAAGAAAGTAAAACAATATAAAAACAGTTACATAGAAACTAGTAATTAATGAAAATGAGTAAAATTAACTGTTAAAGGTTAGTACTATTAGTGGACCAGCAGCACGCACAATCATGTGTGCTTACGGACTGTATCCCTTGCAGACTGTATTGATATATATTGATATATAATGTAGGAACCAGAATATTAATAACAGAAAGAAACAGCCCTTTTGTGTGAATGAGTGTAAATGGGGGAGGGAGGTTTTTTGGGTTGGTATCTTGTGTTTTTTATGTTGATTTAATTAAAAAAAAAAAAACATACGATAATAAAAAAACGATACCGATAATTTCCGATATTACATTTTAAAGCATTTATCGGCCGAAAATATCGGACATCTCTAGTATTACCCTTTTTGTTATGATGCATATTGAAAGAAATTCATTTTTACTCTTTGACGACACGTTACTAAATTAATGCAGATCACCAAGAATACAAGTTTGCAGTGTTGTTGGGATGTTTATATTTAGGAATGTGACTGCTTCTTTTGTTGTTTTCAACCATAGCTCTTTTATTCTCCGACATTCCCACAATGAATGAACAAGAGTTCCCTCAGCTGCCCGACACTTCATACATAATTTGCTACACTGCAAAAAGTCAGTGTTCAAAAACAAAAAAAAAACATACTAAAATGAGGGGTATTTTACTTGAACTAAGCAAAATTATCTGCCAATAGAACAAGAAAATTTGGCTTGTCAAGACTTCCCAAAACAAGTAAAATTAGCTAACTTCAATGAACCCAAAAATACCTTAAAATAAGTATATTCTCACTAATAACAAGTGCACTTTTCTTGGTAGGAAAAAAAAAAGAGACCTTTTTGCTCAATATGTTAAAATATTCTTAAATGAAGTAAATGCTAGTGCCATTATCTTGACATAATGATATGCACTAGGCATTACATTTCTTGAAACCAGCAAATTTATACTAAAAACTAATTTATTTTTCTTAATGGAAAGGCAACAAAGCAACGGCTCGTTACTCTCGGGGTCTCCTAGCCGCTCAGGCAAATCGCATGGTCTAAAAATGCATTTTTCCATCGATAACATGACATCATCGCGCCAAGTACGTGCTCTTTCAGTCAATTAGTGCGCATATAATATACAGCTCGGCCCCCCGCCAAAATTGTAATTTTGAGGAATTTATCTGAATGTGCATTAACTATTTCTGTTCAAAATTGTTAGAAATGTTAAATGTTTAAATATTATCCGTCAGTTTACTGTACTGTGCCAATTGTACTACTATATGAGTACGTGTTTTCTATTGTTTCATTGAAAATAAAACAGCAAAGTCCATTTGGTTGTCACCTGTTTTAATTATGAGACACAATTGTGTCAAAGTCATGATTTTTTTTTCATGCTTGAAATAAGAAATTATTACTTTAAAAAAATAGTTTTATACTTGTGAGTGTTGATGAAACAGCTTTTCAACAAACACATTCTGAAATTATACGAAAAAAATACGGGCCGCGGTAAAGTTTAGATCCATGAAGGAAAGAAGAGAGTGAATGAATGTTTATAACTGAATACATTTACATATGCATAAACATTTGTTTTTTCGTTTTATTAATTAAGTAACGTTTATGACAACCTTTTTCCAAAACACAATACAAAATGTGAGATATTGTCATGTCTGGATCATGTTTTGTTTAAGTTATGTTCTGTTTGGGTTTTGGACTCTTTTTAGTTCCTGCCTTTTCACTTCCTTGTCTTGTTTCCATGGTTACCCATTAGTTTCACCTGTTCCACATTTGGACTCACACACTTGTCACCATCATGTCACTGTTATTTAAAGCCTGTCTTTTTCTGTTGGTCGGCCTGGCGACATTCACCTTGTTTACCTCTGCGCACTTCATGCCATGTCAAGTAAGTTTTTTCTATTCATGCCACAGTTAGCAACTTTTGTTCATGTCCTTAGTTTTTTGCCCACGTGCAAGTCTTTTTGTTTCATTAGTCAAGTTTGTACTTCCGCCTTGAGCGCGCTTTTTGTTCCTTTGTTAGTGTAAAATAAATGGTGTCTTTACCTTCACGCCGTGCCACATCCAGCTTTACTTGCATCTCGGGAAAACAAACACACCTTAGTCCAAGTCATGACAGATATAACAGCATAATGCATACATTTATCATTTGTTTTCGGTTACAAAAAAGTGGGACCCCAAAAATTTACTGTGGGACCCCATTTTTATGACTTGATGGGGCTCCTGGGACCCCATTTTGAGAATTCCTAGCGCCAACACTGATGTGTGTGTAAAACAGCAGCAGGCGGCTGTGGCCTGCGGGCCGGTTTCCAATACTAATCAATTATCATCCCGGGGGCCATAGATAATTCATTCGTGGGCCGGACTTGGCCTGCAGGCCTTGACTTTGACACCCCTGCACGAAAGTCTTTAAAGAGGGATCTCCCTGAAGTCTGGTGCCTCTAACCCAGTGGTTCTTAACCTTGTTGGAGGTACCGAACCCCACCAGTATCATATGCGCATTCACCGAACCCTTCTTTAGTGAAAAAAAACAACATATATTTTTCTAAATTCAAGACAAAGTTATATGTTTGTTTTTTTACCAGTGCATGAACATCACCTTGTTCAAAGAACAAAACCAACACAGTGCATGAACTCACAACAAATTACACACCTGCAAATCAGTGTGACTTCTGCTGTTGCCGTATCCATAATACGCCGATATAGGGAGAAGTTTTTATTTACACGATGAGTCGGGTGTGTCTCGCCCTCCGCGGCGGAGGGTCCGCCGAACCCCTGAGGCCGACTCACCGAACCCCTAGGGTTCAATCGAACCCAGGTTAAGAACCACTGCTCTAACCTATGTCATGCATGTGTCGTGGGCGTTTGTGTGTGTTTTTGGCATTTGCAGCGTTTTTCTTTTGCAACGGTTTTCCATCCTGCAGCGTTTATGTGATTAAACCATTTTTCATTTGCAACATTAAGAGTCTTCATTTTGGATTATGTGATTGGACATTGCTGTATACATGCTGTTTGACTTCCTGTAGAAACTTAAACAACTTTGTTGTGAGTTTTGCTCATGATGGTTCCTTTATCTACAGTATATTCTTAATGTACACTACATTCCTTATAGTGTACATTGTTGTTTTTACATACATATAGGAATAGTCTCGAGTGATGTGCAATACCACTGATTTTCCTTCCCATGCAATACCAAGTAAAATTCAGGCTGGTATCGGCGATACCGATACTTTGAGCAAATATACTTAACGGGTCTGCCAAAATTGAAAAAAGTTGTGCATTTTCAAATAACAACGTATCCATCCAAAAAAACATAACATTAAAAAATCGAAGAAAAAAAAGCAAACATCATAATTTTATGAGAAAAAGCTGAACATATTAAACTAATGATTAATAATAATATATTTACTCACCTATAACACAACGTTTCATCTTTAAATCTATAACATATGTTTTTAGCATTTAAAAAAAAAAAAAAAAAAAAAAAAAAAAAAATATATATATATATATATATATATATATATATATATATATATATATATATATATATATGTATATCTAATTGGCCCTTTTATGCTTAACTTTTCAGTATGCAGCCCTTGGTGGAAAAAGTTTCGACACCTCTGATCTAAAATATTATAAGCTCTCAAAATAAAAATAAAATATACTTACAATATAAACAATGAAATAATAATAGTACTAAATTATGAATGATTTATTAAACTATCAACCATAATAAACACTGCTAAATGGGTAACTAAACATCAATATTTTCATAAAAGCAACATTTTTGACGTACGAGTTTAGGCCATATTATTATTATTATTATTATTACTATTATTACTATTATTATTACTATTTTAATTCTATTCTTAAATAGGCAAAAAACCAATTGTAAACATGTAGAAAAACAGAACAAAAAAAATTGAAATGTTCTAACTAATAATTTATAACAATATATTTAGCCAACTTATCACCTATAATACTAAGCTGACACAATACCAATTTCTAGCATTTAAAAAAAAAAAAATAAAAAAAAAAAAAAAAAAATCACTATGCATTAGCTTGATTTTACTTTTGGTTAAAAAATAAAAAAATAAAAAGGTTTATATACCCATGCACCAAAGTATCAATATTTTGATTTGAGAATCGATAGGAGAGCATAAAGATCAGCGGTATCAATATTTCAGTAATGATCAGCACATCACTAATAGACTCCCTAATACTTTACTATCTTGATGATCTTGCTGTGATCTCCCCTATAGTCATGACTAACAGGATCATATTTCATAGTTGAAGTACAGTAAATTCCCCGCCATCCATAATTGTGGGAAGAACCCGATGTTGGTCTGTCTGTGCGGGAATTTTTGACCGTTCATCATTTGTAGGGTCAGAGGTCGCTGATGTTGGCCCTGAAAAAAGGATGTCTGTTCTAGTTCATCCCAAAGGTGATTAATGCGCTGGATGTCACGGCTCTCACACAAAAATCATCCACACTGTGGCAACAAAGTCGGACTCAGACAAAATGTCCATCGGCCCTCACAGCAGCTGGAGCATATCACAGTCAGAAACTAATTTGGTCACCTTTTATTATGTCTTTGAGAACCCTTTTGAACCAGAGGCCCCATCTACCACTTCAACATAAGCTACACTGCCATCAAGTGGCTCCTATCGGAACACACCATCAGGACCTTTTGAATGTAGTGTAGACTGTAGAGCACGACTCCTGCTGCAAAGATCATGCGCAGGTCAGCACACCGTGTCACGTATCACTTTGCACAGCTGTAACCGAAAGCATCCACTGATCTGGGGTCAGGTTGTAAGGGAAAGTTAACAACAGCAGCTATGTCAAGGGCCATCTGTCCGTGCACCATTTGTCATGTCTGGGATGTACGGACACACTTCCCCGGTCATGGGCACAGTTTGGCAAGGCTTCACAAGCTGCTGTGCCGAGTTGAAGGTGGTCACAAGACCCCTCAGGGACTCTACATGATGGATTTCACCTTGGATCTGCTTTAGTTTTGTCTACGCGATCCTGCAGCTGATGTTGGAGTTCAGTAGTAGTACACTATATGACACTATATGAGCTGATTAATTGACTTTCAAGGGGAAAGTATATGTTGACATATGCCAATATGCTTTATATATTATACTTTATATATTTATATAATTAAATATTATATTTATTCAATTTTTCTTTATTTTTCTTTTTGTTGTCAGGACCGGTCAGGTCAGGTCAAACTCGGTTTGGTGTTTTTTCCCCTGTTGGGTGTTTTGTTCCTTTGTTCCTTATTTTGGTTCTACTTCCTGCTGCAGTGACTTCCCTGTACTGCCACTGAGCACTGAGTGCACACACCTGCCTCTGAACAGTGAACATGACACACACCTGCCTCTGATTAGTGAACATGACACACACCTGCCTCTGATTAGTGAACACGACACAGACCTGCCTCTGACTACTGAACAGGTCACACACACATGCCTCTGATCAGTGAACAGGACACACACCTGCCTCTGATTAGTGAACATGACACACACCTGCCTCTGATTAGTGAACACGACACAGACCTGCCTCTGACTACTGAACAGGTCACACACACATGCCTCTGATCAGTGAACAGGACACACACCTGCCTCTGACTACTGAACAGGTCAAACACCTGACTCTGATTAGTGAACAGGTCACACACACCTGCCTCTGATCAGTGAAAAGGTCACACATCTGCCTCTGATTAGTAAACAGGTCACACACACCTGCCTCTGATTAGTGAACAGGTCACACACACCTGCCTCTGATCAGTAAAAAGGTCACACATCTGCCTCTGATCAGTAAACAGGTCACACACACCTGCCTCTGATTAGTGAACAGGTCACACACACCTTCCTCTGATTAGTGAACAGATCACACACACCTGCCTCTGATCAGTAAAAAGGTCACACATCTGCCTCTGATTAGTTAACAGGACACACACCTGCCTCTGATTAGTGAACAGGTCACACAGCTGCCTCTGACTAATGAACAGGACACACACCTGCCTCTGATCAGTGAACAGGACACACACCTGCCTCTGATCAGTGAACAGGACACACACCTGCCTCTGATCAGTGAACACGACACACACCTGCCTCTGACTACTGAACAGGTCACACACCTGACTCTGATTAGTGAACAGGTCACACATGTGCCTCTGATTAGTGAACAGGTCACACACACCTGCCTCTGATTAGTTAACAGGACACACACCTGCCTCTGACCAGTGAACAGGACACACACCTGCCTTTGATTAGTGAACAGGTCACACAGCTGCCTCTGACTAATGAACAGGACACACACCTGCCTCTGATTAGTGAACAGGACACACACCTGCCTCTGATCAGTGAACAGGTCACACACCTGACTCTGATTAGTGAACAGGTCACACATGTACCTCTGATCAGTGAACAGGTCACACACACACCTGCCTCTGACTAGTGAACAGGACACACACCTGCCTCTTGACTAGTGAACAGGACACACACCTGCCTCTGATCAGTGAACAGGACACACACCTGCCTCTGATCAGTGAACAGGACATACACCTGCCTCTGATTAGTGAACAGGTCACACACCTGCCCCAGACTAGTGAACAGGTCACACACCCCTGCTTCTGATTAGTTAACAGGACACACATCTGCCTCTAATTAGTGAACAGTACACACACCTGCCTCTGATCAGTGAACAGGACATACACCTGCCTCTGATCAGTGAACAGGACACACACCTTCCTCTGATTAGTGAACAGGTCACACACGTGCCTCTGGTTAATGAACAGGACACAGACCTACCTCTAGTTAGTGAACAGGTCACACACATGCCTCTGATTAGTGAACAGGACACACACTTGCTTCTGATCAGTGAACAGGACATACACCTGCCTCTGATCAGTGAACAGGACATACACTTGCCTCTGATTAGTGAACAGGTCAGACATGTGCCTCTGATTAGTGAACAGGACACATACCTGCCTCTGATTAGTGAACAGGACACACCTGCCTCTGACTAGTGAACAGGACACACACCTGCCCCAGATTAGTGAACAGGACACACACCTGCCCCAGATTAGTGAACAGGACACACACCTGCCTCTGATTAGTGAACAGGACATACACCTGCCTCTGATCAGTGAACAGGTCACACATGTACCTCTGATTGCTAATCAGAGAGATTAATATGTCAGCCTCTCTTCTTAGTGGGGATGGTTTACTAGTGACTTTGTGTTTTGGCTACCGTACCAAGTGTGGACTTTTGTGAGCACTCCCTAGCTGCACTAGTTTTTTGTTTTTGTACATGAAATACATTTTTACCTGCATGGTAGTGATGGTCGGCATCAAACCCCATTCACAATCCTCATGTGAGACAAGAACACATGCTTTTCCTTGTTCAATGCATTCTAATTTGTAAAATACGGCTCGTACTAAGTACCAAGGGAGTCTTCTATTCCACCTATAAAGCACTTTAAAAAACATCCAAAATACACCAACAGTACTCCATTTAGATGTCGTGATCTGCAAATCAACCAAGTATTAAATAAGAGCTAGTGCTGAGGAACTGCATATATACAGTCATGGTCGAAAGTCTACATACTAGAGATGCGCGGTTTGCAGACACAACCGCGGAGTCCGCGGATTATCCGCGGGTCGGGCGGTTGAAATAAAAAAAAATTAGATTTTATCCCCGGGTCGGGTCGGGCGGTTGAAATAAATAAAAATTAGATTTTAAATAGATTCAGGCGGGTGGCAGTTAAACCAATTCGGAAATATATATACATAGTTAAATGTTGTTACCCACATACGAAAAACGAGCAGGCAACTGCAGCATGCCACAACAGAAGAAGGAAAAAAAAAAGAGATGGCAACGCCGGCAGCAAACGTGGTACGCGACAAACTAAAAAAGGGAATACTAAAGACCAGGGGGAAAAAAGGCCAGAAAAGTTCAGCGTGGACTCGTTTTTATGAGGTTGTAAATCAGGATGATAGTAATGCTGGCTACGTGATTTGCAAGAGCTGCGACGCTGTTTATGTCTACGACAGTAACAAAACCGGGACATCTAACATGGTGCATCACATTTGTGCAAAATCCCGAATCTCCACAAACACCCTGAGCATGAGCAGTTTCGTCCGCCGTGATCCCAGAAGAGTGCCACAGGATGTTAAAACAAGATAGAACGCAGCTGCCTGCAGCAGTTTGAGTGGCGCGAGCGTGCTTGGAGGTGCGCTCAGCGCGGCTCCCAGATGATTGCGCACTGGTGTGCGTCTGGGCCGTGACAGCGTGGCACGCATTGAATGTCTCTGCTGCATTGGATCAGTCTCCTTTCTTTAACAGGCAAAAGCTTTATAACCTCACTAATGCCTTGCATCGTCTATATTAGATATATAACAACGGGCGGGTGGCGGATGGCAGGCGGGTGCGGTTTTGATTAAATGTTAGTTCGGGTGGATGGCGGATGGTTGACGACTTTTGTGATGCGGTTGCGGATGAAATAATTGCCTATCCGCGCATCTCTACTACATACACTTGTAAAGGACATAATGTCATGGCTGTCCTCAGTTTCCAATAATTTCTACAACTCTTATTTTTTTGTGATAGAGTGATTGGAGCACATACTTGTTGGTCACAAAAAACATTTAACACGTCAGGACTTTGGGAAGGCCATTCTAAAACCTTAATTCTAGCATGATTTTGCCATTCCTTTACCACTTTTGACATGTGTTTGGGGTCATTGTTCTGTTGGAACACTGAACTGCGCCCAAGACCCAAACTCCGGGCTGATGACTTTAGGTTGTCCTGAATAATTTGGAGGTAATCCTCCTTTTTCATTGTCCCATTTACTCTCTGTAAAGCACCAGTACGTTCCATTGGCAGCAAAACAGGCCCAGAGCATAATACTACCACCACCATGCTTGACGGTAGGAATGGTGTTCCTAGGATTAAAGGCCTCACTTTTTCTCCTCCGAACATATTGCTGTGTATTGTGGCCAAACAGCTCAATTTTTGTTTCATCTGACCACGGAACTTTCATCCAGAAGGTCTTATAGTTGTCCATGTGATGTCAGATGGAACAAAAAGTACATAACTCCACATGTGTTCATTCATAGTTTTGATGCCTTCGGTGACAATCTACAATGTAAATAGTCATAAAAATAAAGAAAACACATTGAATGAGAACTTTTGGCCTGTACCTCAAACACATATTTAACTGAGCAATTTGTTTTTGCAACATTAAAAACATTTTTCTGTAAAACAGATGAGTTAATTTGATGTATTACATAATAATGTTCAAATAATAAACACTGGTGGAAAAATGGTTAATTTGCAGTACTTTTACTTTAGCAAAGTATTAAAAAAAAAACGTTGTTCAAATTCCTCCTGTTTAAAGGGGAACATTATCACCAGACCTATGTAAGCGTCAATATATACCTTGATGTTGCAGAAAAAAGACCATATATTTTTTTAACCGATTTCCGAACTCTAAATGGGTGAATTTTGGCGAATTAAACGCCTTTCTATTATTCGCTCTCGGAAGCAGTCCGCCATTTTCTCAAACACATTACAAACACCGAGTCAAACCAGCTCTGTTATTTTCCGTTTTCATGCCTCGTCGGTGTGTTGTCGGAGGGTGTAACAACATCGAACAGGGATGGATTCAAGTTGCACCAGTGGCCCAAAGATGCGAAAGTGGCAAGAAATTGGACGTTTGTTCCGCACACTTTACCGACGAAAGCTATGCTACGACAGAGATGGCAAGAATGTGTGGATATCCCGCGACACTCAAAGCAGATGCATTTCCAACGATAAAGTCAAAGAAATCTGCCGCCAGACCCCCATTGAATCTGCCGGAGTGTGTGAGCAATTCAGGGACAAAGGACCTCGGTAGCACGGCAAGCAATAACGGCAGTTTGTTCCCGCAGACGAGCGAGCTAAACCCCCTGGATGTCTTGGCTCACACCGTCCCTTATGCCACCGAAGATGATCAAGAGAAGAATATCGACCCTAGCTTCCCTGGCCTGCTGACATCAACTCCAAAACAGGACAGATCAGTTTTCAGGAAAAAAGCGCGGATGAGGGTATGTCTACAGAATATATTAATTGATGAAAATTGGGCTGTCTGCACTCTCAAAGTGCATGTTGTTGCCAAATGTATTTCATATACTGTAAACCTAGTTCATAGTTGTTAGTTTCCTTTAATGCCAAACAAACACATACCAATCGTTGGTTAGAAGGCGATCGCCGAATTCGTCCTCGCTTTCTCCCGTGTCGCTGGCTGTCGTGTCGTTTTCGTCGTTTTCGCTTGCATACGGTTCAAACCGATATGGCTCAATAGCTTCAGTTTCTTCTTCAATTTCGTTTTCGCTACCTGCCTCCACACTACAACCATCCGTTTCAATACATTCGTAATCTGTTGAATCGCTTAAGCCGCTGAAATCCGAGTCTGAATCCGAGCTAATGTCGCTATAGCTTGCTGTTCTATCCGCCATGTTTGTTTGTGTTGGCATCACTATGTGACGTCACAGAAAATGGACGGGTGTATATAACGATGGTTAAAATCAGGCACTTTGAAGCTTTTTTTAGGGATATTGCGTGATGGGTAAAATTTTGAAAAAAACTTCGAAAAATAAAATAAGCCACTGGGAACTGATTTTTAATGGTTTTAACCCTTCTGAAATTGTGATAATGTTCCCCTTTAAGGACTGTCTCTCTGAATTGCAATGAGTTTAATTCCACCTCTTGTGATTTCAGCTCAAATTTGAATTTAATCTAATGTCGGGTGGATGAATATGTATTAAAATTCCAATTTTTCAAAAGAATTGAATAGATTTTTCTTTTTTTTTTTGCACAAGCCTGGTCCCTATAAAACATGACCCACGTTTCACTTTTGTTGTATAGCTGTTAAAAGTCCTAATAATAATAATAACAATAATTATTTTTAATATGTCCATTGGAGGCAGCACGGTAGCAGAGGGGTTAGTGCGTCTGCCTCACAATACGAAGGTCCTGAGCAGTCCTGGGTTCAATCCCGGGCTCGGGATCTTTCTGTGTGGAGTTTGCATGTTCTCCCCGTGACTGCGTGGGTTCCCTCCGGGTACTCCGGCTTCCTCCCACCTCCAAAGACATGCACCTGGGGATAGGTTGATTGGCAACACTAAATTGGCCCGAGTGTGTGAATGTTGTCTGTCTATCTGTGTTGGCCCTGCGATGAGGTGGCGACTTGTCCAGGGTGTACCCCGCCTTCCGCCCGATTGTAGCTGAGATAGGCTCCAGCGCCCCCCCGTGACCCCGAAGGGGATAAGCGGTAGAAAATGGATGGATGGATGTTAATTCGACCCAAAAGGGACACTTGGTAGAAAATAAACAGATGGCTGGAGTGTATAGTAGTAGTTTACTACTGGCTTTGACCACAAGAGGGCAGCATCATATAATGATATATTGCAAACAAATACTGTGAAACTTGGTATCAATTAGGAAAAAAAAGTGTTTATTATAAATGTAGACCTAGAGCAGTGGTTCTTAACCTTGTTGGAGGTACCAAACCCCACCAGTTTTATATGCGCATTCACCGAACCCTCCTTTTTTTTCAATTCAAGACAAAGTTATTATATGTTTTTGGTAACACTTTAGTATGGGGAACATATTCTAAGTAACAAAGACTTAATTTAGAGTTTTTTGGTTCGGGTTTGGGTTAGAGGGTTAGGGCCAGGGTTTAGGGTTATAGTAAGGCCTAGTAAAGACTAGTTAAGAGCCAATATGTTACTAATTTGCATGTTGATAAGCAACTAATTAATGGTGAATATGTTCCCCATACTAAAGTGTTTCCATGTTTTTTAACTGGTGCACAAAATGAACCGTGCATGAACATCACCTTGTTCAAAGAACGAAACCAACACAGCGCATAAACTCACAACAAATTACACACCTGCAAATTAGTCTGACTTCCGCTGTTGCCGTATCCGTAATACGCCGATAGGGAGAAGTTTTTATATACACGATAAGTCGGGTGTGTTTTGACCTCCGCCGAACCTCTGAGCCCGACTCACCAAACCCCGAGGGTTCGATCGAACCCAGGTTAACTAGGTACTAGAGATTGGTAACATATTCATGTCTACTTTTACTTGACACCTCGACATATTATGCATATCTCTTTTTTAATTTCAGTAACAATCCTGGGTGAAGACGATTAACTAACCCCTGGGATCGGCTCCAGCCCCCGCAACCCCAGTAGAAATCGGACGGATGGATCTTTTCCATCAACTTTACCAAGAAGATGAGGCAAGAGCACTGCTAATAGACAAATAGGGCGACATAATAACACCGCGGCTTGGTTACCACTCTTGGCCCGACACACATCATGAGCACTGGTGTCTGTGCACGTCTCTGGTCAAGGATGGGCTCCCTTCTTTCCATCAGCCTTGCACACAAACAAACACTGTTGACTTACTCCGCACCCATTTTCACCGCTTTTTAATTGGGTGGCAACCCTGACAGTATTTAGAACATCGAACATGGTGTCGTCATCTTGGCACTCGCACTCTGGCTGACAGAATCAAGTCTGTTCCAGCCCATTATTCCCAGGCTTTGACAGCCGGGGGACTTGGTACCCACAGCATGGACAGTCAACAAGATGTGTGTGGAGAAAAAAGGACGGGTGCCAATAGGGAATAATACAAAATGAAATATGTACAATGTTATCGAAAGGGAACACGCCGCTTGCAAATAAAGTACTCATTCAAACTGAACACTAATAATAGACTTCATTATCATACACCTGTATCCTAACATAATACACTCTATATCAGGGGTGTCAAACATACGGAACAGGTTTTATTCGGCCCGCGGGAGGAGTTTGCTAAGTATAAAAACGGAAATTGCTGTTCTAAATGTGTCCACTAGATGTCGCAATAGCAATTCTTTGTATCTTTGTAGATCAGACCTAAGCAAATTAAGGCCCGGGGGTCACATGCGGCCCGTTGAGCTTTTCAATCTGGCCCGCCGGACATTCCCAAATAATTTTTTTTAGATCTTTAAGATGGAAAGTGTAGCTTCCATTATGATGTGCAGTGATGTTTTCTAATGACCGTAAGTCTTCAACTATACAAAGTATTTCAATGGTTGGAATCTGCGCTTATGGATAATATACCAGTTACTATGGTAATCTAATTACCGTATTTTTCCGACTATAAGTCGTAGTTTTTTTCATAGTTTATGAAAGTTGCATAATGTTTTTTTCCTTCTTTATTATGCATTTTCGGCAGGTGCGACTAATACTCCGGTGCGACTTATACTCCGAAAAATACGGTAGTTACTTTGGTAATCTTTTTAGTTACTATGGTAATCTACGTCACAGCAGCTCAGACGAGGCACCAAGCAGTGTGGGCGCGAAGCGTTTCCACAGACGCGGAAGTTCTAAAGCTTAGTGATGTATAGAATAGAAAAGAATAGAATAGAAAGTACTTTATTGATCCGTGGGGGAAATTCAGCAAATATCAGATTGTAGGTGGGTTTATTTTGTACAATTCGCGTTCATATTTCACTGTTTGTTGTATTTTTGTTTGCGTTTCACTTGATTGTAAAATATGTCGATCGAAAGGGGGTGTGACATTCATATTTGGTCAATATTCAGTATTTTATCGTTCATAGAAAAATATAAAATTCCATTAAATTTTTTAAGGCGGTTTCTGTCATAACTTTTTTAAGCATTCAATCAGACTTTATTGTGAGGTTTTGTATTAGTGTTCCTAAAAATAGATATTGTCAGGTTTGTCACTGACAGTTCAGTTAGGTTTTTCCTGTCTTTGTTTCCTGCCAGCGCTCTTATTTTGGTTATTTCCTGATTATCTCCCTGAGTGCTTTGTCCCCTCAGCTGTGGCTGATTGGCACCTGGCCACACCTGGTGTCAATCAGCCAGCTGCTATTTGAACCTGCCTTCCTCTCCAGTCAGTGCTGGATTATTGTCACTACTACCTATCATAATACTTGTCGTTGTAGCTCTGTCTACTTTTGTTCACTCTGCTCATGTCATAGTTCCTTCGTGTCACAGCAAGTGTTTTTGTTTCTTGTCGACAGTTAGCCTTTGTGCTATTTTAGTTCATAGCCAAGTTTGTTCTACGCCTTGTGCGCGCCTTTTGTTTGTACCGTTATGTTTGTTTTTTTGCTATAGTGTTAAATGAAATCATGTTTTCCTGGACAAAGCCTGCCATCTCTGCATCTTGGGGTTCGTCACCAACATACTCTGACAGATATACCGGCCCCTAGACACATTTTTTTCTCTAAATGTGGCCCCAGAGTCAAAATAATTGCCCAGGCCTGATGTAGATTATGCTATGTAAAAAAACCACACAAAAAAAACCACATGATGTTAGTGCACCAGTCGAGGAAAATGATCAAACTACATAAATAACATCCTGTAATTTGATTTTGATATCATTTTTTTTATCTTGATAGATTGAAAATTAACACCGATGAGTTGACTGATGAACATTATCACATAATTTATTCAGAAAGTATACATAACGACAAATAAAGATAGAATACTATTAACCGCAACGTGTAAGTGTAAAAAAAAACCCCATTAACATTATGATTTGTACATTTTCACAATGTGCTTGTTCTATTTTTAAACAAAGAAAACAATCTGAATTTGTCTTTATTTTTAAGTTACCGTGCTGTGATTTTACCAGTCCGGCCCACTTGGGAGTAGATATGTGGCCATGTGTCCCTTGATTTAAAATGAGTTTGACACCGCTGCTCTATATATATCCCACACAACTAGGGATGGGTACCTATTACCTCCTCCAACCTCCGAGGACAAAGCTACGAACAACCGGGCTTTCTGCTCCGCCGCTCCCAGTCTGTGGAACGCTCTCCCTGACCACCTGAGGGCACCACAGACTGTGGATGCTTTTTAAAAAAGGCTTAAAAACCCTTATTTTTTTTTAAATCCTTTTTTTTTTAATAGATATATGCATACTAGTTCTAGCTATTTGGCTGTTCTAGTTTTTTATTTTTTTTATTTTTATTATCTTTTTATTTTTATTTTTTTAATACACTGTAGCACTTTGAGGTTGTTTACTCAATGTAAAGTGCTTTTTCCAAATAAAATACATTTTTCTTTACTTTTGTGTGTATTTGTGTATTAATAATGTTAATTTTTTAATAATATTTTTTTTGTCAATATTGCTTAGTCAGGAAGTAGTCTGCCATGAATTTGAATGTTCAGTCTTGACATTTGTTGAACCCTAAAAAGTGTTTATACTGTAAGCATTGTAAACACTTTTTTATTATTATTATTTTTTGTCATAAAAAAATACAATCATGTGTGCTTACGGACTGTAACCCGGCAGACTGTATTGATCTATATTGATATATAATGTAGGAACCAGAAATATTAATACCAGAAAGAAACAACCCTTTTGTGCGAATGAGTGTGAATGAGTGTAAATGGGGGAGGGAGGTTTTTTGGGTTGGTGCACTAATTGTAAGCGTATCTTGTGTATTTTATGTTGATTTAATAAAAAAAATAAATAAAAAAAATAAAAAAAAGTTTTTGTTTTTTTTAATTTCTTGTGTGGCCCGGTACCAATCGATCCACGTGGCCCGGTGGTTGGGGACCACTGCCCTAATTGACTGAAAGAGCACCCACTTTCCGTGCTCTCGCCCGACTTTGCGGCGCGAGTGTGATGACATCACGTTATCGATGGGAAAATGCAATTTTTAGACAATATGATTTGCCTGAGCGGCTACGAGACCCCAAGAATGATGGATGGGCAAGAAAGGACAGATTAGAAACCCCCCCCAAAAAACAAAACTTTTTTTTTTTACCCAGGACTACCCATGAGCCGAATTTTGGACGCTGGCGGGCCGTATCTGGCCCGCGGGCCGTAGTTTGGGGACCCCTGGTCTAAAACCTGACGTGTCATCACAAGCTACAAACGTATCAAAATATGGTTTGATTTCACATGAATCGACACCCGATAGTACCGACGGAAATCGGTTGGTGCCTCTAAAAGTACCCATCCCTATTATAGATAGATAGATAGTACTTCATTGATTCCTTCAGGAGAGTTCCCTCAGGAAAATCAAGGTGATATTATATATATATTTTTTTATTTGGTGGGTGAGGCTTGAATATCGGTGCACTCTACATCCCTGAAAGTATTCTACTTTAAATTCTACTCAACACTGTATTTTCATTAGGCTAATGAAGCTACAAGGAGTGACTGTACTTCCAAAGAACAGAACATGCTGTGCATTCTGGGAATTGTAGTAATTGGCCAATTAGGACATTAAAAAACATATTTTGGGGCGCGTCAGTCGCCCTAAAATGGTGTAAATAAGCCCGTGTTCGGGTGATGTTTTGCTCTCTTTCTCTCTCTCTCTCTCTCTAGTATGAGAAGAGAGATTGTGCTCCGTATGGATTCTCTAATTGCTCCTTCCACAGTGGCCTGATACAGCGCTGCACTGTTTTCCCATCAGGTTTGTATATGTGTGTGTGTTGGAGAGAGAGGGCGGTGGACAGAATGGTCGCTCTGAACCACCTCGTATATGCACATAGAGAAGACCATTCATAATAAGTGTTAGACCAATGAGAGCACGTAAATGAGGTGAAGGTGTGAGAGAGATGAAGCACAGGTACATGTTAGATTATGTCTCAATTAGGTCTTCAGGAGTAAACATCTCCAGACAGATATCCGCATGCATTTACAACTCCTCCTTATTCCAGCTCACAATCTTCCTGGAGCTCTGTGGCCCAGTGCTGTACTTCCAGGCCAGGTTATGAAATCCACCCAGTGCCAGGTAACAAAATCCACTCTGTGGTATCTGCCAAAGAAGGCAGCTCCATGTTGACAGATGGGCACAGCATTCCTGGAGCCCGGGGGCCGTGCCAGCACGATGCCAGGAGCCACGGAGAGGCTTAAGCATTTCTTTACACCCACGTGCTTCATTTCTGTGGCAACCTCAAGGCACGCACAATATGAGTTATTCTCCCCAAATGCCCCTTCAAATTGGCACTTGGGGCAGTGATAGGTGCTACTAAGGAATGAATGGGCTAGTGATGGGCCAGACATGTGTCCCGTTTAATACAGGCTGCCGTAACGGTGAATGGCAGCTTTGTCATCCTCATACCTCCTTGTTAGGATCATTTCCTGCAGACAAAATAAATGTTATAACGAAGTAAACACATGCATTTGCACACAGCGTACAGCTGGGAACTCACAGCATTAGGACCACAATCTTATATAAGTAGTTATATTTAGCCACACGGGGAGGTGAGCTTCCATACCACTGCAAACTTCAACCACAATAATAATCAGGGGTGGGTAGGGTAGCCAGAAAAAATGTACGTAAATAAGAGTATTGTTACTGTAGAGCAGTGGTTCTTAACCTGGGTTCGATCGAACCCTAGGGGTTCGGTGAGTCGGGCTCAGGGGTTCGGCGGAGGTCAAGACACACCCGACTCATCGTGTAAATAAAAACTTCTCCCTATCGGCGTATTAAGGATACGGCAACAGCTGACTGGTTTGCAGGTGTGTAATTTGTTGTGAGTTTAAAGGGGAACATTATCATCAGACCTATGTAAGCGTCAATATATACCTTGATGTTGCAGAAAAAAGACCATACATTTTTTTAACCGATTTCCGAATTCTAAATGGGTGAATTTTGGCGAATTAAACGCCTTTCTATTATTCGTTGTGACGTCACATCAGGAAGCAATCCGCCATTTTCTCACTTTCGTCGGTGTGTTGTCGGAGGGTGTAACAACACGAACAGGGACGGATTCAAGTTGCACCAGTGGCCCAAAGATGCGAAAGTGGCAAGAAATTGGACGAAATTTGTTCAAAATACTAGGGTGTGGAAAAGCAGACGAAATGGTCAGTCGTTTGTTCCGCACACTTTACCGACGAAAGCTATGCTACGACAGAGATGGCAAGAATGTGTGGATATCCTGCGACACTCAAAGCAGATGCATTTCCAACGATAAAGTCAAAGAAATCTGCCGCCAGACCCCCATTGAATCTGCCGGAGTGTGTGAGCTATTCAGGGACAACGGACCTCGGTAGCACGGCAAGCAATGGCGGCAGTTTGTTCCCGCAGACGAGCGAGCTAAACCCCCTGGATGTCTTGGCTCACACCGTCCCTTATGCCACCGAAGATGATCAAGAGAAGAATATCGACCCTAGCTTCCCTGGCCTGCTGACATCAACTCCAAAACTGGACAGATCAGCTTTCAGGAAAAGAGAGCGGATGAGAGTATGTCTACAGAATATATTGATTAATGAAAAATGTATTCATTACTCGCGGTTTTACGTAAATGATTATACATAAACTGTGTTTACCAATAATTTAGCTTAAAAACATTTATTTTTTTCAATCATTCGAATACATTTGGGTAGTCTTGTGTAATGCAGTATTTTGTGTCTATTTAGGTATGGTTAACCTGAGTGCTGAAACCGTGGAAAAATATATGTTCTTAGCGCACCTGAAATGGGCTGTCTGCACTCTCAAAGTGCATGTTGTTGCCAAATGTATTTCATATGCTGTAAACCTAGTTCATAGTTGTTAGTAATTATCTTATCAGACAGTGTTAAGCCGCTGAAATCCGAGTCTGAATCCGAGCTAATGTCGCTATACCTTGCTGTTTGTTTGTATTGGCATCACTGTGTGACGTCACAGGAAAATGGACGGGTGTATATAACGATTGTTAAAATCAGGCACTTTGAAGTTTTTTAGGGATATTGCGTGATGGGTAAAATTTTGAAAAAAACTTCGAAAAATAAAATAAGCCACTGGGAACTGATTTTTAATGATTTTAACCATTCTGAAATTGTGATAATGTTCCCCTTTAAGCACTGTGTTGGTTTTGTTCTTTGAACAAGGTGATGTTCATGCACGGTTCATTTAGTGCACCAGTAATAAAACATGGTAACACTTTAGTATGGGGAACATATTCACCATTAATTAGTTGCTTATTAACATGCAAATTAGTAACATATTGGCTCTTAACTGGTCATTATTAAGTACTTATTAATGCCTTATTCGGCATGGCCTCATTATAACCCTAACTCTCTAACCCTTACCCTAACCAAATAACTCTAAATTTTGAAAAAAACTTCGAAAAATAAAATAAGCCACTGGGAACTGATTTTTAATGGTTTTAACCATCCTGAAATTGTGATAATGTTCCCCTTTAAGCACTGTGTTGGTTTTGTTGCTTAGAATATGTTCCCCTAGTGTCCAAATAACTCTAAATTAAGTCTTTGTTACTTAGAATATGTTCCCCATACTAAAGTGTTACCAAAAACATATAACTTTGTCTTGAATTTGAAAAAAAAAACATTTTATTTTTCACTAAAGAAGAGTTTGGTGAATGTGCATATGAAACTGGTGTGGTTCGGTACCTCCAACAAGGTTAAGAACCACTGCTGAAGAGTAATATGACTCAAATACAAGTAGAATGTGGTCATCATGATGAATACTTGAGTACGAGTAAGTAAGTGTTCCGTGAAAAAACTACTCAAGTATTGAGTAACTTGTGTGTAACTTATGATTTATTTAGTCGCTATTTTTGATTTAGTTCTTGGACTCCAACCGTAGTTGGTGCGTGTGCGTGCAATAACTTATAACTTACTGCAGCATGTTTTTCTCCAGTTTGAAGTGGAATTCTTGTTGGCTGAAATGTGAACATTTCTACTGACACGGGACATATAAATGTTCATTTTCCCAGTTTGTAAGTAAACACTGAAGATTCGTGCTGCCTCGTCTAATGTCATGTCACTTTGAACGGTCAGTACGTTTAGTCTGATTTGTCGAATAGTTCAGTTTCTTCTATTTTCAAATCGTCATGTGAAATTTGAGTTTCCATTCTCGAGCCCTAATGCGACTGTTGGCCATATGCAGTGTGCCTCTTGTACACTAGGAGGTGCTTGTGGTCACTTTAGCTTGTGTAACTATGTGGTAATGTACAAACCCCGTTTCCATATGAGTTGGGAAATTGTGTTGGATGTAAATATAAACGGAATACAATGATTTGCAAATCCTTTTCAACCCATATTCAATTGACTGCACTACAAAGACAAGATATTTGATGTTCAAACTCATAAACTTTAATTTTTTGGGGGTCTGGCGGCAGATTTCTTTGACTTTATCGTTGGAAATGCATCTGCTTTGAGTGTCGCAGGATATCCACACATTCTTGCCATCTCTGTCGTAGCATAGCTTTCGTCGGTAAAGTGTGCGGAACAAACGTCCAATTTTTTGCCACTTTCGCATCTTTGGGCCACTGGTGCAACTTGAATCCGTCCCTGTTCGTGTTGTTACACCCTCCGACAACACACCGACGAGGCATGATGTCTCCAAGGTACGGAAAACAGTCGAAAAAACGGAAAAAAACAGAGCTGATTTGATTCGGTGTTTGTAATGTGTTTGAGAAAATGGCGGATTGCTTCCCGATGTGACGTCACGTTGTGACGTCATCGCTCCGAGAGCGAATAATAGAAAGGCGTTTAATTCGCCAAAATTCACCCATTTAGAGTTCGGAAGGGGCAGCACGGTGGCAGAGGGGTTAGTGCATCTGCCTCACAATACGAAGGTCCTGAGTAGTCCTGGGTTAAATCCCGGGCTCGGGATCTTTCTGTGTGGAGTTTGCATGTTCTCCTCGTGACTGCGTGGGTTCCCTCCGGGTACTCCGGCTTCCTCCCACCTCCAAAGACATGCACCTGGGGATAAGTTGATTGGCAACACTAAATTGGCCCTAGTGTGTGAATGTGAGTGTGAATGTTGTCTGTCTATCTGTGTTGGCCCTGTGATGAGGTGGCGACTTGTCCAGGGTGTACCCCGCCTTCCGCCCGATTGTAGCTGAGATAGGCTCCAGCGCCCCCCGCGACCCCAAAAGGGAATAAGCGGTAGGAAATGGATGGATGGATGGATAGAGTTCGGAAATCGGTTAAAAAAATATATGGTCTTTTTTCTGCAACATCAAGGTATATATTGACGCTTACATAGGTCTGGTGATAATGTTCCCCTTTAAACAAGTTGAAAAACGTATTCGGGTGTTACCATTTAGTGGTCAATTGTACGGAATATGTACTTCACTGTGCAACCTACTAATAAAAGTCTCAATCAATCAATCAAAGCAAGATCTTAAAGTTACGGTGAACTTCCTTGTCAATTGTTCAATTGGCAGGGTGCGTCAATACAAAGTGAGTTACTTTATATATACTTTAATATCACTTGATATGTGCTTAGAACCAGAGGTGGGTAGTAACGCGCTACATTTACTCCGTTACATCTACTTGAGTAACTTTTGGGATAAATTGTACTTCTAAGAGTAGTTTTAATGCAACATACTTTTACTTTTACTTGAGTATATTTATAGAGAAGAAACGCTACTTTTACTCCGCTACTTTTATCTACATTCAGCTCGCTACTCGCTACTACCGGTAATTTTTATCGATCTGTTAATGCACGCTTTGTTTGTTTTGGTCTGTCAGACAGACCTTCATAGTGCCTGCGTTTCAACAAATACAGTCACTGGTGACGTTCACTCCGTTCCACCAATCAGATGCAGTCACTGGTGACGTTGGACCAATCAAACAGAGCCAGGGGTCACATGACCTGACTTAAACAAGTTGAAAAACTTATTGGGGTGTTACCATTTAGTGGTCAATTGTACGGAATATGTACTGTACTGTGCAATCTACTAATACAAGTTCCAATCAATCAAAAGTGTGAAGGAAAAAAGACCATTTTTTATTTCAACCGTACACCCCGTCAAAAGCCTAAAGACTGACTGCACAGTTCCTGTCTTCACAATAAAAGTGCCGCTCCATCGCGCCTGCGCTTTCAAAATAAGAGTCTCCGAAAGCCTGCGCTAACAAGCTAGCAAGCTACGGAGTTTGCCGCCAATGTATTTCTTGTAAAGTGTATAAAAACGAATATGGAAGCTGGACATATAAGATGCCAAAAACCAACCACTTTCATGTGGTATTAGACAGAAAGGAGGAACTTTTTTTCTCCTCCATTTGAAAACGTGGACGTTTGTCATCACTACTGTCTGATTCCAATCAATGCAAGTCATCAGAATCAGGTAATACACCAACTTATATTCTTGTCTTCATGAAAGAAAGGAATCTATATGTGTTAAACATGCATGTATATTCATTAAAACACTATTAACATGTAAACAAAAACGGCAAAAAAAATAAATATAAATTATATACTGTATATATCTATGTATATATATATATATATATATATATATATATATATATATATATATATATATATATATATATATATATATATATACATATATATATATGTGTGTGTATATATATATATATATATATATATATATATATATATATATATATATATATGTATATATGTGTGTGTGTGTGTGTATATATATATATATATATATATATATATATATATATATATATATATATATATGATATGTGTGTGTATGTTACTCATCAGTTACTCAGTACTTGAGTAGTTTTTTTTACAACATACTTTTTACTTTTACTCAAGTAAATATTTGGGTGACTACTCCTTACTTTTACTTGAGTAATAAATCTCTAAAGTAACAGTACTCTTACTTGAGTACAATTTCTGGCTACTCTACCCACCTCTGCTTAGAACTGTATTGCAACTCATTCTGTTCGTTTTATTGTAGTCTAAAGGCTGTTTGGCATCAAGTTCACAAGCTAACTGCTAGCTTAATATCGTACCCAGGTTGGGGCCTGTTTGTAGCATTGGACATGTTTGTTAGCCCCAATTCCCAATTTAGAATTATTGTTGTGAGTTCGATCCTGGGCTCGGGATCTTTCTGTGTGGAGTTTGCATGTTCTCCCCGTGACTGCGCGGGTTCCCTCCGGGTACTCAGGCTTCCTCCCACTTCCAAAGACATGCACCTGGGGATAGGTTGATTGGCAACACTAAATTGGCCCTAGTGTGTGAATGTTGTCTGTCTATCTGTGTTGGCCCTGTGATGAGGTGGCGACTTGTCCAGGCTGTACCCTGCCTACCGCCCGTGTGCAGCTGAGATAGGCTACAGCTTCCCCCCGCGACCCCGTAAGGGACAAGTGGTAGAAAATGGATGACTGGATGGATGCGATTTACATTCTGTTAATCATTACATTACTTAGGGCTGGGATGTTCAAATTATGTGCATTTATGTACAGTCGTGGTCAAAAGTTTACATACACTTGTCCATCCATCCATCCATTTTCTACCGCTTGTCCCTTTCGGGGTCGCGGGGGGCGATGGAGTCTATCTCAGCTGTATTCGGGCGGAAGGCGGGATACACCCTGGACAAGTCGCCACCTCATCACAGGGCCTACATACACTTGTAAAGAACATAATGTCATGGCTGTCTTTAGTTTCCAATAATTTCTACAATTCTTATTTTTTTGTGATACAAAAAACATTCATGAAGTTTGGTTCTTTTATGAATTTATTATGGGTCTACTGAAAATGTGACCAAATCTGCTGGGTCTAAAGTATATATACAGCAATGTTAATATTTGGCAAGTTTCACTGCAATAAGGCGCTTTTGGTAGCCATCCACAAGCTTCTGGTTGAATTTTGGACCACTCCTCTTGACAAAATTGGTGCAGTTCAGCTAAATGTGTTGGTTTTCTGACATGGACTTGTTTCTTCAGCATTGTCCACACATTTAAGTCAGGATTTTGGGAAGGCCATTCTAAAACCTTAATTCTAGCCTGATTTAGCCATTCCTTTACCACTTTTGACGTGTGTTTGGGGTCATTGTCCTGTTGGAACACCCAACTGCGCCTAAGACCCAACCTCCAGGTTGATGATTTTAGGTTCACCTGAAGAATTTGGAGGTAATCCTCCTTTTTCATTGTCCCATTTACTCTCTGTAAAGCACCAGTTCCATTGGCAGCAAAACAGGCCCAGAGCATAATACTACCACCACCATGCTTGACGGTAGGTTTGGTGTTCCTGGGAACACTCATGAATGTTTTTTGTGACTAAAAAGTATGTGCTTCAATCACTCTATCACAAAAAAATAAGAATTGTAGAAATGATTGGAAACTCAAGACAGCCATGACATTATGTTCTTTACAAGTGTATATAAACTTTTGACCACAACTTACATGTGTACACACAGCTATGTGATGCATATTTCAACCGCCCTGTAGCAGGCTTGTGCCTATATTTCATTGCATTGTGGTCACTTTAGTTTATTTATAATGATTGTATTAGTTTTGTATGGGAAACCACACATAAAAACAAACACCTCATGCATGTATTTAGTAGACAACTGAAACTACAGATCTAGACATGGACAATCTATTATTTCTCCTGCACTCACCTGAACGCATAATTGCTGTCCTGACCCGACACCCTGAAGTGATGGCTAACTCATATTAAACCTGTCATAGTCGTCACTACAATACCCACTAACACAGTTGCACCACAGATAGGCACATAGACTTTCGTATACAAATAAAGGTAAGAACAAATTTTTTTTTAAATGGATTAAAAAGTGTTGAAAACAAAATATTTACCTATTATTAATCATTCTCTTAATGCAGGGGTCTGCAACCTGCGGCTCTTTAGTGCCGCCTTAGTGGCTCCCTGGAACTTTTTCAAAAATGTATGAAAAAAGAAAAAGATGGGGGTAGGGGGGGGGGGTATATTTTTGTTTTAATAGGGTTTCTGTAGGAGGACAACATGACACAAACCTACCTAATTGTTACAAATCCCATTGTTTTTATTAAACATGCATCTCTGATGAGAGTGTTTGGCGAGCGCCGTTTTGTCCTACTAATTTTGGTGGTCCTTGAACTCACCGTAGTTTGTTTACATGTATAACTTTCTTCAACGATGCCAGAGAAAGACGTGTTTTATGCCACCCATTCCTTTTCTCATTTTGTCCACCAAATGTTTTATGCTGTGCGTGAATGCACAAAGGTGAACTTCGTTGATGTTATTGACTTGCGTGGAGCGCTTATCAAGCATATTTGGTCATGACTGCGAGCTAATCGATGCTAACATGCTATTTAGGCTAGCTTTATGTACGTATTGCATCATTATGCCTCACTTGTAGGTATATTTGAGCTCATTTAATTTCCTATGTCCTCTGTGTATTTAATTTATATCTGCATTTCTCATGACACATTATCTGTATGTAATATTGGCTGCATTTCTGATAGTTGTTTGTGTGCCATGTTGTTCCAGACCACAGCAAACGTAACCCAGCTTGCATAGATTGTTATAAATCCATTAGAAGAAGACAGCCCGCCATTTCCTTTAACTTGGACACACACATCTATACCTTTGGCCATTCTGAGCCAGTAATTTCCAGGAATTATCTCTCCTTCTAAGAAGCCTGCATTTGATTAATGTTTTCCGATGTCAATATTCCTGTCAGCGAAGATTTGTGTCAGCCTCCGACACATAGTCATTTTGATAGTAGGCTATTTTAGCAAATATAGACACTTACATCATGTGTTGCCTTCATTATATCAGTTATAAAAGGCTTTTTATTTTTTGCGGCTCCAGACAGATTTTTTTTTTTGTATTTTTGGTCCAATGTGGCTCTTTCAACGTTTTGGGTTGCCAACCCCTGTCTTAAAGGGGAACATTATCACCAGACCTATGTAAGCGTCAATATATACCTTGATGTTGCAGAAAAAAGACCATATATTTTTTTAACCGATTTCCGAACTCTAAATGGGTGAATTTTGGCAAATTAAACGCCTTTCTAATATTCGCTTTTGGAGCGATGACGTCACAACGTGGCGTCACATCGGGAAGCAATCCGCCATTTTCTCAAACACCGAGTCAAATCAGCTCTGTTATTTTCCGTTTTTTCGACTGTTTTCCGTACCTTGGAGACATCATGCCTCGTCGGTGTGTTGTCGGAGGGTGTAACAACACAAACAGGGACGGATTCAAGTTGCACCAGTGGCCCAAAGATGCGAAAGTGGCAAGAAATTGGACGTTTGTTCCGCACACTTTACCGACGAAAGCTATGCTACGACAGAGATGGCAAGAATGTGTGGATATCCTGCGACACTCAAAGCAGATGCATTTCCAACGATAAAGTCAAAGAAATCTGCCGCCAGACCCCCATTGAATCTGCCAGGATGTGTGAGCAATTCAGGGACAAAGGACATCGGTAGCACGGCAAGCAATGGCGGCAGTTTGTTCCCGCAGACGAGCGAGCTAAACCCCCTATCGACCCTAGCTTCCCTGGCCTGCTGACATCAACTCCAAAACTGGACAGATCAGCTTTCAGGAAAAGAGCGCGGATGAGGGTATGTCTCCAGAATATATTAATTGATGAAAATTGGGCTGTCTGCACTCTTAAAGTGCATGTTGTTGCCAAATGTATTTCATATGCTGTAAACCTAGTTCATAGTTGTTAGTTTCCTTTAATGCCAAACAAACACATACCAATCGTTGGTTAGAAGGCGATCGCCGAATTTGTCCTCGCTTTCTCCCGTGTCGCTGGCTGTCGTGTCGTTTTCGTCGGTTTCGCTTGCATACGGTTCAAACCGATATGGCTCAATAGCTTCAGTTTCTTCTTCAATTTCGTTTTCGCTACCTGTCTCCACACTACAACCATCCGTTTTAATACATGCGTAATCTGTTGAATCGCTTAAGCCGCTGAAATCCGAGTCTGAATCCGAGCTAATGTCGCTATAGCTTGCTGTTCTTACCGCCATGTTTGTTTGTGTTGGCTTCACTATGTGACGTCTCAGGAAAATGGACGGGTGGTTAAAATCAGGCACTTTGAAGCTTTTTTTTAGGGATATTGCGTTATGGGTAAAATTTTGAAAACAACTTTGAAAAATATAATAAGCCACTGGGAACTGATTTTTAATGGTTTTAACCATTCTGAAATTGTGATAATGTTCCCCTTCAATGAGAAACGTGTATTGAATAGAGCAACTCAGTGGCCTAGTGGTTAGAGTGTCCGTCCTGAGATCGGTAGGTTGGGAGTTCAAATCCCGGCCGAGTCATACCAAAGACTATAAAAATGGGACCCATTACCTCCCTGCTTGGCACTCAGCATCAAGGGTTGGAATTGGGGGTTATATCACCAAAATGATTCCCGGGCGCAGCCACCGCTGCTGCCCACTGCTCCCCTCACCTCCCAGGGGGTGATCAAGGGTGATGGGTCAAATGCAGAGAATAATTTCGCCACACCTAGTGTGTGTGTGACAATCATTGGTACTTTAACTTTAACTTTAACTTTAAAATAAATCACAGTGCTCAACAGCCATGAACCTCAACTCAAGTCACTAAATCAATATAGTATAGATCATTCAATCAATGTACTGTATGCACATGCAAATACCCCCTTCCATATCTCCTTCAGGTGGATGGAAGATCATTGACTCGATCACTGAGCCGACATAACGCTGTCCTCTCATATAGAGAATGTCAAGAAAACATAACAGAACCTGCATGTTTTTTCCATGCAAACTGTAGTTGTTGTGTTTAAATGTTTGTCCTGCAGATCATTTGAAACCCAAATGTAGCTTTGGCATGGCTAAATTTAATGGGGTGACATTTTGCAAAACCTTGCCACATTCTCCACGCTCACGTTCACTACGTACTACTTACACAGCACTGCGCGGACAGAGTGTTCCGAGAGGAGCTAGGTGCCCTGCCAACTCCTGGGAGAGTGAGGGATTACAGCGATTCCTCCTACAGCAAACACACTATGGACTCGCGTATACACCAAGGGGAGGGGGAGACGAACAGGAACACTGGAAAGTTTCACAGCAGAGAGCAAAAATACCAGAAAAAAACGTGAGCGAGCTGCTGACCTCAAAATCACTGTTAAAACATGGCGTCCCCATTTGGTAATTATCCTCTTCCAGAGAGATGAGGTCAGGCTGAACATTTAGCTCCAAACAAAGTGGAATGATTATGGCAGTGGTGATGACGGGAGAGAAAGTATGAAAGAGAGAAGAGGGAGAGACTGGGTGAAAATGAGGGGGGGGGGGGGGGGGGGGGGGGGGGGGGGGGGAATGAGGTAGAGTGAGGTGGACCTCTCCGTTGCGGGGAGTGGGTGAGCTTGGGAACTGCGGGGGACTTGTGGACGTGCTAAGAGGCTAATGCCATTGTCAAAATGTCTCAATTTCATTTTTGGAGATTAGTTTTAGATGTACTCAATGCAAAATACCTTAATAAACCTAAGCCACCATATCCCGGAAGATTACCAAACACAAACCCAAACCAAACCCTTAACTTAACCCCTAATTAATTAATACCAACCCAGGCCTAAACCCTAAATCCTCTAACTGTAACCTAACCCTAACTCTTGACCCGATTACCCTAACCTCCTAACTATATCAAACCCCTAAATTCATACTTATACCCCTATCCGAGCCCTATTACCCAATCCCTTAACTGTAACTCAACCCTAAACCCACACCATAGGCCCCTCACCTTCAAACCATAACATAACCCTTAGCCCTAAATATAACTGTAAGTTCTTAGCCTTAACCCAACAACTCTATCAGCCTTAAAAAACAAACCTGCTAACTGTACCCCAACCCTAACCTCTAACCTCCTAGTCATAACTGTAACCCCAACACCAGTCATCTAACTTTAACCTTAACCTCAAAACCTAAACCCAACCCAATATTAACTTCTTAACTCTAACCCAGGGTTCGGGAACCTTTTTGGCAGAGAGAGCCATGAAAGCCAAATATTTTCAAATGTATTTCCGTGAGAGCCATATAATATTTTTTAACACTGAATACAACTAAATGCCTGCATTTTTAAGTAAGACCAACATTTTTTGAGTATAATAAGTCTCTTATTCTTTTTAATAACATTGTTATTCTGAAGCTAACCAATACTAAATAACATACTTCTTACCATTAATGCGACTTCTTGAACAGGTGCGGTAGAAAACGGATGGATGGATTAAATTGCATGAGAATGTTTTATATTTTGAACGTTATTTTTAACACTGTGATTACCAGCTGAATTATTCATTACTTATCGTGTTAAGCAATGTCAGCTAAGATTTATCTGAGAGCCAGATGCAGTCATCAAAAGAGCCACATCTGGCTCTAGAGCCATAGGTTCCCTACCCCTGCTCTAACCCTACTCTCCTACCTCTAACCCCAAACATCATCATGGCCCCTAACTCCCGAACGCTTACTCCCGAATACTATCCCTTAAACCTAACCCAAACACATATCCCTCCAAACCGCATACCTAACCATCCCAATTGCCCCTGACTAAACCTTAAGCCTAAAACCCTAACTGTGACCTTAAAGCCCTGATGTAATTCAGTGCTGCCTATGTTACACCACCAGAGGGCAACATTGGGTAAACAAATTTGAAGCAGAGTGTCTCTAAACTTCAGACATGCATGTAAGCTTCTTGTGTTTACATGCACAGAACCCATGAGTCCACGCACAAAACCCATGAGTCCACGCACATCCAAATGAAGTCAGCCTTCACACCTGTCCACAGATGGCAACACATTACTCTTGAGTACTGAGTAACAACGCACCAGGGGAGTTTAATCTAGTGTGATTAGTGAGGGAAATACGATACAGAGCTCTTGATGTTATCTCTGAGCAGTCTGGTCTTGAAGCTATGAGCTCATCTTTGTTTAGATTGTTGACCACTGCAGTTAGTCTGTGTTGAATCCAGACTGGCATTATGGTCGAGATGGCGGAGCCATTAGGATTTCCGAGTACCATTTAAAAGAAGCCAAAACAGTCAAGGCTGCTCGCAGAGTGCGATACATTAAAATGCCGCTTTAACTTAGCGAGACGTCGTGTGATATGCACCATATTATTACAAAAAATCAGTGCTGCAAATTGTTGGTGTGTTTTTGTATACTTTGTCTGATTTAATTACAGATTGTTTATTCTAATGAGGCTGATTGGCAACACTAAATTGGCCCTAGTGTGTGAACGTGAGTGTGAAAGTTTGTCTATCTGTGTTGGCTCTGCGATGAGGTGTAGACTTGTCCAGGGTGTACTCCGCCTTCCGCCCGAGTGCAGCTGAGAGAGGCTTCAGACCCCGCGACGCCGATAGGGACAAGCGGTAGAAAATGGATGAATGGATGGATGGGTTTATTCTGATGTATAGTATACATTGAGACACACAGTCACTACATTTCCATGCACTAAATTAGTCTGATTTCTCAAATAGTTATTTTTCTTTGTATTTTCACACCTAAGTTTGAAGTCCAAGGGTCAATGCACTTTCTGTAATGCGACTATTGGTCATTAGTCATGTATCCCCCCCGTACACTGAGGGGCGCTTCATTCATTTTAGCACGGTTAAATGAATTCCTTTTCCGGTTGACCTATGACGTCACACTAGCCATCTGCGGATCCTTACAAATTGTTTTACCTGATGTCCGCTGTAAAATTGGCAGAGATTACAAATATTACGTCTCTAATGACTATGCTGATGTTAAATAGCAGACAGCATCAAGCAATTATCTTGGATTGCGCTATTCCTAAGAATGTCGGGGCGGATGCAGGTCGGCTACAATGAAAGACCGGCGGAGGAATCTTTGGACGAATATCATGGAAACAAAACTTTTGAATGTCTCGAAGTTCATTCATAAGGCTCTGTGGATTGATGGAAGGAGTTTGAAATCAGACTGAAAAGACCGTACGTGCCCCAACTGATATCCAGAGGAAGGTTGCTATTGTTCTGGATTGTTCGTGCGAGTTGTGCGGAAGGTTAATCGGGTTGGAGTGCACAAAGATAACGTAAAGGCACCATATTATTCACCTTTAATATACAAACCCCGTTTCCATATGAGTTGGGGAATTGTGTTGGATGTAAATATAAACGGAATACAATGATTTGCAAATCATTTTCAACCCATATTCAGTTGAATATGCTACAAAGACAACATATTTGATGTTCAAACTGATAAACATTTTTTTTTTTTGCAAATAATCATTAACTTTAGAATTTGATGCCAGCAACACGTGACAAAGAAGTTGGGAAAGGTGGCAATAAATACTAATAAAGTTGAGGAATGCTCATAAAACACTTATTTGGAACATCCCGCAGGTGAACAGGCAAATTGGGAACAGGTGGGTGCCATGATTGGGTATAAAAGTAGATTCCATGAAATGCTCAGTCATTCACAAACAAGGATGGGCCGAGGGTCACCACTTTGTCAACAAATGCGTGAGCAAATTGTTGAACAGTTTAAGAAAAACCTTTCTCAACCAGCTATTGCAAGGAATTTAGGGATTTCACCATCTACGGTCCGTAATATCATCAAAGGGTTCAGAGAATCTGGAGAAATCACTGCACGTAAGGAGCTAAGCCCATGAGCTTCGATCCCTCAGGCTGTACTACATCAACAAGCGACATCAGTGTGTAAAGGATATCACCACATGGGCTCAGGAACACTTCAGAAACCCACTGTCAATAACTACAGTTGGTCGCTACATCTGTAAGTGCAAGTTAAAACTCTCCTATGCAAGGCGAAAACCGTTTATCAACAACACCCAGAAACGCCGTCCGCTTCACTGGGCCTGAGCTCATCTAAGATGGACTGATACAATGTGGAAAAGTGTTCTGTGGTCTGACGAGTCCACATTTCAAATTGTTTTTGGAAACTGTGGACGTCGTGTCCTCCGGACCAAAGAGAAAAAGAACCATCCGGATTGTTATAGGCGCAAAGTTGAAAAGCCAGCATCTGTGATGGTATGGGGGTGTATTAGTGCCCAAGACATGGGTAACTTACACATCTGTGAAGGCGCCATTAATGCTGAAAGGTACATACAGGTTTTGGAGCAACATATGTTGCCATCCAAGCAACGTTACCATGGACGCCCCTGCTTATTTCAGCAAGACAATGCCAAGCCACGTGTTACATCAACGTGGCTTCATAGTAAAAGAGTGCGGGTACTAGACTGGCCTGCCTGTAGTCCAGACCTGTCTCTCATTGAAAATGTGTGGTGCATTATGAAGCCTAAAATTCCTCAACGGAGACCCCCGGACTGTTGAACAACTTAAGCTGTACATCAAGCAAGAATGGGAAAGAATTCCACCTGAGAAGCTTAAAAAATGTGTCTCCTCAGTTCCCAAACGTTTACTGAGTGTTGTTAAAAGCAAAGGCCATGTAACACAGTGGTGAACATGCCCTTTCCCAACTACTTTGGCACGAATTACAGCCATGAAATTCTAAGTTAATTATTATTTGCAAAAAAAAAATTAAGTTTATGAGTTTGAACATCAAATATGTTGTCTTTGTAGTGCATTCAATTGAATATGGGTTAAAAAGGATTTGCAAATCATTGTATTCCGTTTATATTCACATCTAACACAATTTCCCAACTCATATGGAAATGGAGTTTGTACCTGCTTCATTATCTTTCATCTCAGTTGTTTTTCGTTCGGGAATTCAAATTAAGCACGGCATTTTACATTTCCTGAGCTAACTTCCTAAATAAATCTCTGTTTATTTTCTTCTACCATCCATGCACTTCAAAATGTTCTATTCTTTTGCGAAGCAAATAAACAGTCTCCTGTTCATTACAATTGTTACCGTTTTTATTGAATGGTATCTGCTTCCGGGTTGTATCCCACGCGTTGAGACTGGCGCATGCGTGATAAAAAGGGTGCCCTCTGGTGCACACAATCCCTCGTGAGATCTGGGGCCGTATTTATCAAGCGTCTTAGAATTACTCCTAAGAAGTCTGCTAAGAGTTGACTTATGAGTAAAGAAATTCTTCGCTGAAAGCTGTACTTAAAAGTTAGTTATCAAGCGTCTTACTCACACTTTCAGCGAAGTGTAGGACTGAATCTTAAGTGTCACACTCAGAGCTGAATTACGACATTACTATGTGCCGTAAACGGAATTTTAGGTGACGTCATTTCTGTGTCCATAGAAATGACCAATCACGGAAGGGAATCCCTTGTCTAAGAATAAAGAAATATCTTAGAAATATTTAAGTGGACAATAGGAGTGTATATTTTGACAATAAACTACAAAGTAATACAAAACAAACAAACAATATTGGCAATGAATCAAAAATAAATGTTTCCTTTTCTTTCCAATTCATTTACCCAGTGGCGAGATATCGAAGCATTGTGATGACTTTTAGTTCTGCTGTGAAAGCTCTGCTGCGTGATGTTGCTGATGAGATGACGCCCCTTATTAAATCTGTGACAAAAATAATACCCGCTCTGTTTAAACCAGGGGTGCTCATTACGTCGATCGCGAGCTACCGGTCGATCTCGGAGGGTGTGTCAGTCGATCACCAGCTAGGCATTAAAAAAATAGTCCTAAAAATGAGCGATCATAAATCTTCACTATGACGTCACTTACGTCACTTGATTGACATTCACGGCACCCGAGGGTCTTCTGAGATGACGCTGGCTGCTGCCAGCTCATTAAAATTACCGACAGGAAGGCGAGAAACACTTTATTTCAACAGACTCTGGCGCCGTACCTGTCGTCAAAACTACAAAGACCGACTGCACAGTTGCACAGTTGCGCTAACAAAATAAGAGTCTCTGAAAGCTGGCGTGCACAAGCTAGCAAGCTACGGAGTTTGCCGCCAATGTATTTCTTGTAAAGTGTATACAAAGGAGTACGGAAGCTGGATAAATAAGATGGCAAAAACTAACCACTTTCATGTGGAATTGGACAGAAAGGAGGACTTTTTTTCTCCTTCATTCGAAAATGCGGACGTTATCAGCACCACTGTCCAATCAATGCAACTCATCAGAATCAGGTAATACACCAACTTATATTCTTGTCTTCATGAAAGAAAGGAATCTATATGTGTTAAACATGCTTGTATTATCTTTAAACACCTTTAACTTATTAACAATATTAATTATATGTGTTAAACATGCTTGTATTATCTTTAAACGCCTTTAACTTGTTAACAATATTAACTATGTGTTAAACATGCTTGTATTATATTTAAACACCTTTAACTTGTTAACAATATTAACTATGTGTTAAACATGCTTGTATTATCTTTAAACACCTTTAAGTTGTTAACATTAACTATATGTATGTATGTATGTATGTATGTATGTATGTATGTATGTATGTAACATTAACTATATGCATACATTAACTATATGTATTAAACATTCTTGTATTATCATTAAACACCTTTAATTTATTAATATTAACTATGTGTTAAACATGCTTGTATTATCATTAAACACCTTTAACTTGTTAACAATATTAACTATATGTGTTAAACATGCTTGTAGTATCATTAAACACCTTTAACTTGTTAACAATATTAACTATATGTGTTAAACATGCTTGCATTATCTTTAAACACCTTTAACTTGTTAACATTAACTATATGTATTAAACATACTTGTATTATCATTAAACACCTTTCATCCATCCATCCATCCATCCATGGATGGATGGATGGATGGATGTATAAACACCTTTCATTTTTTAACAATATTAACTATATGTGTTAAACATGCTTGCATTATCATTAAACACCTTTAACTTGTTAACAAAAACATATATTTCATAAATAAGTAAATATAAATTATATATATGAATGAGGTAGATCGCCACGACTTGATCAATTGAAAAGTAGCTCGCCTGCAGAAAACGTGTGAGCACCCCTGGTCTAAACGATACCGTTTGATCAGCTGCTCGTCATCAAACTAAGCAAGGACATCCTTCCGCTCCCTGAACGTTCGCGCACGTCTCTCTCGCCTCAGTGCCATCACCCGCTGGCAACTCCTAACCACTTAGGACACCTCTGAAGGTCTCTTAAATATCGTGGAGAGTAGGAGTGATTCTTAGACTTAAGAAAGTTGATAAATAGCTTTTATTCTTAAGTTTGAGAGTAGGACTAAATTTCGCAAATTCTCAGGACTTAAGTGTAAAATGGCACTCTAAGACGATTGATAAATACGGCCCCTGGTTTCCAGTCGCATAATCCAGGTGTGTTTTTCCGACTTTTCAAAAACCCAACATGATCGGATTAAGGTGTTTCCATGGGATGTAGGAGGCTTATTTGGAGCGGTTACTATTTGAGAAATCGGACTAATTTAGTGCATGGACACGTACTGAATGTCTTTCAATGACAAGTTACAGCAGACATTTGAGTGAATCATTTGTGTTGGCATATTCACTTATTCAGTCGTTTATAGAACATAGGCAATTGTCTCTACCAGGATTTTTTTTTTTTTTTTTACAAAAGAATAGCATTAAAGGGGAACATTATCACCAGACCTATGTAAGCGTCAATATATACCTTGATGTTGCAGAAAAAAGACCATATATTTTTTTGAACCGATTTCCGAACTCTAAATGGGTGAATTTTGGCGAATTAAACGCCTTTCTAATATTCACTCTCGGAGCGATGACGTCACAACGTGACGTCGCATCGGGAAGCAATCCGCCATTTTCTCAAACACCGAGTCAAATCAGCTCTGTTATTTTCCGTTTTTTCGACAGTTTTCCGTACCTTGGAGACATCATGCCTCGTCGGTGTGTTGTCGGAGGGTGTAACAACACGAACAGGGACGGATTCAAGTTGCACCAGTGGCCCAAAGATGCGAAAGTGGCAAGAAATTGGACGTTTGTTCCGCACACTTTACCGACGAAAGCTATGCTACGACAGAGATGGCAAGAATGTGTGGATATCCTGCGACACTCAAAGCAGATGCATTTCCAACGATAAAGTCAAAGAAATCTGCCGCCAGACCCCCATTGAATCTGCCGGAGTGTGTGAGCAATTCAGGGCCAAAGGACCTCGGTAGCACAGCAAGCAATGGCGGCAGTTTGTTCCCGCAGACGAGCGAGCTAAACCCCCCTGGATGTCTTGGCTCACACCGTCCCGAAGATGATCAAGAGAAGAATATCGACCATAGCTTCCCTGGCCTGCTGACATGAGGGTATGTCTACAGAATATATTAATTGATGAAAATTGGGCTGTCTGCACTCTCAAAGTGCATGTTGTTGCCAAATGTATTTCATATGCTGTAAACCTAGTTCATAGTTGTTAGTTTCCTTTAATGCCAAACAAACACATACCAATCGTTGGTTAGAAGGCGATCGCCGAATTCGTCCTCGCTTTCTCCCGTGTCGCTGGGTGTCGTGTCGTTTTCGTCGGTTTCGCTTGCATACGGTTCAAACCGATATGGCTCAATAGCTTCAGTTTCTTCTTCAATTTCGTTTACGCTACCTGCCTCCACACTACAACCATCCGTTTCAATACATTCGTAATCTGTTGAATCGCTTAAGCCGCTGAAATCCGAGTCTGAATCCGAGCTAATGTCGCTATAGCTTGCTGTTCTTTCCGCCATGTTTGTTTGTGTTGGCTTCACTATGTGACGTCACAGGAAAATGGACGGGTGCACTTTGAAGCTTTTTTTGGGATATTGCGTGATGGGTAAAATCTTGAAACAAACTTCGAAAAATATAATAAGCCACTGGGAACTGATTTTTAATGGTTTTAACAATTCTGAAATTGTGATAATGTTTCCCTAACATTCCCTGAATGGAAGGTAAGCGGTCACCACTACAAAGTTGCATTCTAATTAATTTGGCTCAAACACATCAGCTATTTAAAGGGCAAACGCCAAACATAGGCCGCTTTATCCTGTGTAGACAGAGAGAGGTATAAATAGACCTTGAGTAGAGCAACAAGCGAATGTTTCATTTGAAATGGCTGGCGTTACATCATTGCCTGGGAGAGTGAAGTTGTGGAGAGTTGCTTGGCCAGCCATTATGGCTTGCACTAATGTTCTGGCTTCGTAATCCAAACAGTCGAAGAGCTGTTATTTGCGCTCTTTTTCCGTTTTGCTCAGTAATTCTGTTTCTTTTTTTCTTAAGTAGAGCAAAGCTGTCAACAGAAGGGGAGATGTAGCGTCAAGTAGAGATGGCAGCAACACACTTAATATCAACTGTCAGGGTGTAAACATCACATGGTTGTACGATACAGCTAGGTCCAGAACTAAAACAGTTATGGTTTTAGCTCAATAGAACAATACACACATGTAAATGTACCCTTTGACTTAAAATATTTCACATAAAAATGGCATGTGTCATTTCGAAATGAAAGCCATTTTATGCAGACTTCCCAGATTATCTGGAGTCTGTTTTTTTGAACAGACGAAAAAAGAACAATTTGTATCAGGATGGGGAAAGGAAACGAATAAATTAATGAAGGACCTTGTGATTTGAAGCCCTTTTTAAGGGCATGTACAAACCCCGTTTCCATATGAGTTGGGAAATTGTGTTAGATGTAAATATAAACGGAATACAATGATTTGCAAATCCTTTTCAACCCATATTCGGTTGAATATGCTACAAAGACAAGATATTTGATGTTCAAACTGATAAACATTTTTTTTTTTTGCAAATAATCATTAACTTTAGAATTTGATGCCAGCAACACGTGACAAAGAAGTTGGGAACGGTGGCAATAAATACTGATAAAGTTGAGGAATGCTCATCAAACACTTTTTTGGAACATCTCACAGGTGAACAGGCAAATTGGGAACAGGTGGGTGCCATAATTGGGTATAAAAGTACATTCCATGAAATGCTCAGTCATTCACAAACAAGGATGGGGCGAGGGTCACCACTTTGTCAACAAATGTGTGAGCAAATTGTTGAACAGTTTAAGAAAAACCTTTCTCAACCAGCTATTGCAAGGAATTTAGGGATTTCACCATCTACGGTCCGTAATATCATCAAAGGATTCAGAGAATCTGGAGAAATCACTGCACGTAAGCAGCTAAGCCCGTGACCTTCGATCCCTCAGGCTGCACTGCATCAACAAGCGACATCAGTGTGTAAAGGATATCACCACATGGGCTCAGGAACACTTCAGAAACCCACTGCCAGTAACTACAGTTGGTCGCTACATCTGTAAGTGCAAGTTAAAACTCTCCTATGCAAGGCAAAAACCGTTTATCAACAACACCCAGAAACGCCGTCGGCTTTGCTGAGCTCATCTAAGATGGACTGATACAAAGTGGAAAAGTGTTCTGTGGTCTGACGAGTCTACATTTCAAATTGTTTTTGGAAACTGTGGACGTCGTGTCCTCCGGACCAAAGAGGAAAAGAACCATCCGGATTGTTATAGGCGCAAAATTGAAAAGCCAGCATCTGTGATGGTATGGGGGTGTATTAGTGCCCAAGACACGGGTAACTTACACATCTGTGAAGGCGCTATAATTGCTGAAAGGTACATACAGGTTTTGGAGCAACATATGATGCCATCCAAGCAACGTTACCATGGACGCCCCTGCCTATTTCAGCAAGACAATGCCAAGCCACGTGTTACATCAACGTGGCTTCATAGTAAAAGATTGCGGGTACTAGACTGGCCTGCCTGTAGTCCAGACCTGTCTCCCATTGAAAATGTGTGGCGCATTATGAAGCCTAAAATACCACAACGGAGACCCCCGGACTGTTGAACAACTTAAGCTGTACATCAAGCAAGAATGGGAAAGTATTCCACCTGAGAAGCTTAAAAAATGTGTCTCCTCAGTTCCCAAACGTTTACTGAGTGTTGTTAAAAGGAAAGGCCATGTAACACAGTGGTGAACATGCCCTTTCCCAACTACTTTGGCACGTGTTGCAGCCATGAAATTCTAAGTTAATTATTATTTGCAAAAAATAAATAAAGTTTATGAGTTTGAACATCAAATATCTTGTCTTTGTAGTGCATTCAATTGAATATGGGTTGAAAAGGATTTGCAAATCATTGTATTCCGTTTATATTTACATCTAACACAATTTCCCAACTCATATGGAAACGGGGTTTGTAGAATGGAACTGTCTCACTGGTGTTTATTGATGATGTCACAGCTAAAGTAACACGATGGATTGTGAGGTGTACTCTGCTCACATTCAGACTTCTGCTACTAAACTGATAGACAGAGCATTAGAATACAGATCAATATTTACATTACATATAATGCAGAGGCAACTCTGGACTTTTTGAATATTCTTTAATAGCCAAGTTGGTGGTCTGATCTCAAGCCAATATATCGTGCTTTAAATTCAGTATTGTTTCTCACCTTATGTATTCAAGTGCTGGCAGCGCCCGCAACTTTTTTTTCCGCTGAGTCACCGTGTGGGATCCTTTCTTTGGGACCTTAATGCTACTCAATGATACGCAGGCAAACAGACTAGTTTGATTTGCGTAATAATAGGCCATACATAGAAAATGGATGGATGGATTATCGGGATTGCAAACAAAAAACTGTGCAAACTTTTGGCAACGATTTTCTTTGAAAATCGAAACATATAAAAAGTGTGTGTGTGGTGGGTGAGGGGGCTATGAAAACCGATAAATCATTGTATATAAAAAATGCCTAAACACTTCTGAGCCCCTATGAATGAAAGTAATTTGTATAAAATTGCTGTAATTGCTGAATGATAAATCCTATATATTTGTAAAACCTCTTGGAATAAAGATGACAGTCAATGCTTACAGCTTGTTTTTATTCAAAATCCATGGTAGTGGTGTCTAAAGTCAAAATCCTAAAATACTTGGGATTGTGGCAGCATTACTAACATGTTCAAAGCCTTCATTACGTTTGGCTTCAGCTGGTAAAATGACTTCAGCTGAACCAGTCCCAAAGTGCGGCTTGCAAATGGTAGCTAAACACAGGACCAAGTCAGGCACCATACATTTATCCTCTGACAGTACAAGAGCCTGTTTTTTTTTTTTCAAAGGCAGCGTAATGAAGTGTGGCTGAATCAGCATGTTGAGACACCAGGCTTGTGTCTTCCACTTGGCTCGTTGCTCCTAACACTTGCACATAAGACACTTATTTGGACATGTACCTACAATAAACATAGCAAATGGTGCAGGTCAAGCCTTGGAAGTGTTTTTTGCTAAATTGGGCGACCTGATGCTTCCCCAAATTGCAGTGCATTCACATTGGACAGATTACAAAATAAATGCAATTAAAACCATACCATTCCAAAATGGGGCTTTAAACTTGACAGTAGTGCTGCATAATAAATAGGCTGTGTGAGAAAGCTACACAAACACAGAAAACGGTGTGACAAGGTCGGTCGATCACTCAAACAAAAAAAAACGTGGTAAATTCAGCACATATTTAGTCCCTCTTCTGTCTGAATGTTGTTTTCAATGTAAAATTCAATTAGAAGATTTAAGTAGAATTTAACCCTACATTTCTAATAATGGCAGAAACAACAAGAAGGTATTGAAACCTACAGTTTACCTGAACATGGCATCTGTCGGTCGGTTGGCAGTTTATTCCTCTCGGGTGCATTCTTGCTTTTGCATTTGTCAGAGCTTGTATGGACTGCTTTGAGGTTTAAGTAGGGGCTTCCATTGGTGAAGAGAAACGTACCTTGACTTTGTTTATGTTGATGTGCAGTCAATGGAAGACCTTGTTGTTGCATGACAGAACTTAAGAAAGGAAAAGGTAAGTCTTACATTTGGTATGACCAAAATTGAGGCATTTAATCCATGCATCCATCCATTTTCTACCGCTTGTCCCTTTCGAGGTCGCGGGGGGGTGCTAGAGCCTATCTCATTGAATAATTCTTTAAATCAGACTTGGGCAAAATACGGACCGTGTTAAAGGCCTACTGAAACCCACTACTACCGACCACGCAGTCTGATAGTTTATATATCAATGATGAAATCTTAACATTGCAACACATGCCAATACGGCCGGGTTAGCTTACTAAAGTGCAATTTTAAATTTCGCGCAAAATATCCTGCTGAAAACGTTTTGGTATGATGACGCCTGCGCGTGATGTCACGGATTGTAGAGGACATTTTGGGACAGCGTGGTGGCCAGCTATTAAGTCGTCTGTTTTCATCGCAAAATTCCACAGTATTCTGGACATCTGTGTTGGTGAATCTTTTGCAATTTGTTCAATGAACAATGGAGACAGCAAAGAAGAAAGCTGTAGGTGGGAAGCGGTGTATTGCGGCAGGTGTTGTGCCGGATAACGCACCCCCGCCGTAGAATGCACCCCCTGACTGTTGTGCCGGATAACACAGCCGGTGTTTCATTGTTTACATTCCCGGAAGATGGCAGTCAAGCTTTACCATTGGCCTGTGGAGAACCGGCACAACAGAGACTCTTACCAGGAGGACTTTGAGTTGGATACGCAGACACGGTACCGTGAGTACGCATGCAGCTGCGGCTTCCAAACATTTGATCGCTTGCCCGTACGTGCGTGCCGCTATGTGCATGTCACATACTTAACTTTGGGGAAATATATGTGCTCTATCAACTTTGGGGAGGTGAACGGTACTTTGGGCTGTGGGATTGAGTGTGTTGTGCAGGTGTTTGAGTTGTATTGGCGGGTTATATGGACGGGAGGGGGGAGGTGTTTGTTATGGTGGGGCGGTATAGCTCGGTTGGTAGAGCGGCCGTGCCAGCAACTTGAGGGTTGCAGGTTCGATCCCCGCTTCCGCCATCCTAGTCACTGCTGTTGTGTCCTTGGGCAAGACACTTTACCCACCTGCTCCCAGTGCCACCCACACTGGTTTAAATGTAACTTAGATATTGGGTTTCACAATGTAAAGTGCTTTGAGTCACTTGAGAAAAAGCGCTATATAAATGTAATTCACTTCACTTCACTTCACTTATGCGGGATTAATTTGTGGCATATTAAATATAAGCCTGGTTGTGTTGTGGCTAATAGAGTATATATATGTCTTGTGTTTATTTACTGTTTTAGTCATTCCCAGCTGAATATCAGGTCCCACCCGCCTCTCACAGCATCTTCCCTATCTGAATCGCTCCCACTGCCCTCTAGTCCTTCACTCTCACTTACCTCATCCACGAAATCTTTCATCCTCGCTCAAATTAATGGGGAAATTGTCGCTTTCTCTGTCCGAATCGCTCTCGCTGCTGGTGGCCATGATTGTAAACAATGTGCAGATGTGAGGAGCTCCACAACCTGTGACGTCACGCGCATATCGTATGGCAATATCGCGAAATGATCAAGTATGACACATAGAATGGACCTGCTATCCCCGTTTAAATAAGTAAATCGCATTTCAGTACACCCTGGACCACGTGTATACCAACATAAAGCACGCGTACAGAGCTACACCCCTCCCCCAGCTTGGACAGTCAGACCATCTTTCCCTCCTGCTCTCTCCTACCTACACCCCCATCAGACGCCAGGCCAGGCCTATCACAAAGACTGTTATGACCTGGCCTGACGATGCACTCCCCAAACTTCAGGACTGCTTCCAACACACAGACTGGGACCTCTTCCAACAACAGGAGCTGGAGACAGCCACAGGAACGGTGCTGGACTACATAAAGTTCTGCATCGGGAATGTGACTGTGGAAAAAACCATCCGGGTTTACCCCAACAAGAAACCCTGGATGACCAGCCAGGTCCGCACACTCCTCAGGGCCCGCGACGCAGCCTTCAGGTCAGGGGACAGGGCACTGTACAGTGTTGCTAGAGCCGACCTGAAGAGAGGGATTAAAAAAGCAAAGGCGGACCACAGGAGGTGCATAGAGTCCCATCTGTCCAGCAAAAACTCACGGGAGGTGTGGCGGGGCATTCATGACATCACGAACTTCAGAGGCTGCAATATGACAACTGCGGATCAGAGTGCGACACTGGCAGAGGAGCTTAACTGTTTCTTTGCCCGTTTCGAAACCCCCCAGCGACACTCATCTGCTCCAGCCCTGCCCCCGCCCCCACCGGGCTCCGGCGCCACTCCACTCACTGTACAGGAGCACAGTGTCAGACGAGTGCTCCTGGCTGTGAACCCCAGGAAGGCTACCGGACCAGACGGAGTACCTGGAAAGGTGCTCAGGACGTGCGCCCACCAGCTCGCTCCCCCCCTCACCAGGATCTTCAACCTCTCCCTGGCTCAGGCAGTCATCCCATCCTGCCTGAAGTCATCTACAATAATCCCGGTGCCGAAGAAGTCTCCCATCACCAGCCTGAATGATTACCGACCAGTGGCCCTCACTCCGGTAATCATGAAGTGCTTCGAGCGACTTGTTCTCCAGCACATCAAGGACCATATCCCTCCAGACTTCGACCCCCACCAGTTCGCATACCGGGCGAACAGGTCCACAGAGGACGCCATCGCTGTTGCTCTCCACTCTGCTCTGAACCACCTGGAGCAGCAGCAGAGCTACGTCCGGATGCTCTCTGTGGACTATAGCTCTGCCTTCAATACAATAATCCCGGACAGACTCTGCAATAAACTGGACACTCTTGGCCTCCCCCCTCTCACAAACGCCTGGATAAGGGACTTCCTAACGGACCGACCCCAGAATGTGAGACTTGGCCCGCACCTCTCATCCTCCCGCACGCTGAGCAACGGCTCCCCACAAAGGCTGTGTGCTGAGCCCCCTCCTCTACTGCCTTTACACCCATGACTGCAGTCCGGCCCACAGTGACAACCTTACCGTCAAGTTTGCCGACGATACCACAGTGGTCGGGCTCATCTCCAGGGGTGACGAGGCTGCCTACAGAGAGGAGGTCCTGAAGCTGACGGCCTGGTCTTCGGAGAACAACCTCGCTCTCAACACCAGCAAGACCAGAGAGATCATCGTCGACTTCAGGAGGAGCAGCACCAACCCTGCCCCCCTCTACATCAACGGCGAGCGTGTAGAGAGGGTCCACACCTTCAGGTACCTTGGAGTCCACATCTCTAATGACTTCTCCTGGACAGTCAACACCACATCAATCATCAAGAAGGCTCAGCAGCGGCTACACTTCATTAGAGTCCTCGGGAAGTACAACCTGAAGCCTGACCTGCTGCTGACCTTCTACCGCTCGTCCATCGAGAGCCTGCTGACCTACTGTATTACGGTATGGTACGGCAGCTGCACTGCAGCAGACAGGGAGAGGCTGCAAAGAGTGGTCAAGACGGCTCAGAAGATCATCGGCCGCCCTCTCCCCTCTCTGACGGACATCTACACCTCCCGCTGCCTCAACAGAGCCAGTGCCATCATCAAAGACAGCACCCACCCTGGCTCTGACCTGTTCCACCTGCTGCCCTCTGGGAAGCGCTACAGGTGCATTAAAACCAAAACAAACAGGCTAAAGAACAGCTTCTTCCCCAGGGCCATAACCATCCTGAACGGACTGCCCCATTGTCCCTCATAACTGCCTTCTCTTCGGTGCAATAACCCATTCCACCAACCACCCTGTTTTTGTTTTGTTTTTTCATGTATATATTCATTTCACACCATATTCATTGCACTTCTACATTTTTTAAATTTTTATATATTTGCACATTGTTTTTCTAGCATGCACACATCGCACTGTATGGAATGGCCTCAATCTCGTTACCTTGCGTAATGACAATAAAGCTGATTCTGATTCTGATTCTTTAAGCTTTTTAATGTGTCCCACCAGACATTTCCGAAATATTCTTTAATGCTTTAACATTGACGTATACAGCCTTATGTGTCAAGTTCGCGTAGTATGAGACGACGAAGGTTGTAGTGATTTTAGAATATGCAGACAATCGAGGAAGCGATGAGTAGGTGAGCAAGGTATTTTATTAAAAGAACAAACAGAAGGCGAGAACTAGGAAGTGCTACGAAAGCATAGAGGGAGCTATGCTCGGAAACAAAACTACACTGGACAGGCTTTAAAGAAAACTAAACGGAATGCTGGAACGCAACAATAACACTTACAAAGAATGTGGAGCAGACGGCGTCCACAAAGTACGTCCATACAAGCGCTCAGCATAAAAAGAATAAACATAATGTCCCGACAAAGAATGGTGGCTCAGACTCAACTCAAATAGAACTAATTTCTAACAGAAAGCAGGTGCGTGGATCAAATCCGCCAAAAAAATATTTTCAAATTCTTCGTCGATATAATCGTCTGCAAAATCACGTGGTCGGGACATTCTGTCAGGGACACCTCGTGTGAGACAACGAAGGTTGTAGTGATTTTAAAATATGTAGACAATCAAGGAGGCAGCATGGAGGTGACCAAGGTATTTAATAAAAGAACAAACAAAAGGTGAGAACTTGGGAGTGCTCTGAAAGCATAGAGGAAGCTATGCAAGTAAACAAAACTACCGTATTTTTCGGATTATAAGGCGTACTTTTAGTCCTTTAATTTTCTCAAAAATTGACAGTGTGCCTTATAGATGCGCATAATGTATGGGATAATTATGGTTGTGCTTACTGACCTTGAAGCAATTTTATTTGGTACATGGTGTAATGATAAGTGTGACTAGTAGATAGTAGTCACACGTAAGAGATATGTGTAGACTGCAATATGACGCCAGTAAACAACACCAAAACTATAAATGTCCCAATGAAAATAAAGAGCATTACACACATTGTCAAAAATGTGTCAATATGTTTTAGTACAACTTTGGTAAGCTATGATGGATCGCTTGATGGATTGTCTGCGCAATACGGCTACCGTAGTCACTCAGATGAGTATTAATATAGTGTGTGTATAAGGACTGCAAAATGGCACCTATTAGCAGACATATTATGTCGCATTTTGTCTCGCAAAACTGTAAAAAAACAACTTTTCTTACCTTCTGGTACCTGCTGATCTGGATTTGGGATCTGCATAAGTCCTGAAAATGTACGCGCCTCCGCCTTCGTACTCCGTGGCGACACCGAAAGCTTGTTCTTTTTCTCTATCTTCTTGTTATGGGGCATTCATCCTCTGCTGTTGCCATTTATAGTATAAAGTAGCGTAAAGTTCTAATTTATATCTGTCAGTAGACTCTATATGAAAGCACTAAAAACTACCGGTGTGGTGGGTTCACATAATTCACCCACCGAACTTTAGTTATTAGAGAGTTTCGGTCTGACATTGTCGTTGTACGAGTGAGCCACGGATGAGGAGATGCTGCTCCGTTATTGATTGAAGTCAGGTCTGAATGTCATTAAAACAGTTACGCCCATCTTTTGACACTTCTTCGACTCCCATCCTTGCACGCTACAACAAAGATGACAGAGCGAAGACGCTGTCGAAGGTGAACCACGTAAACAAGACCACCCACAAAACGACATATCCTGAAACGACGGTCAGAAAGTGACTTGAAGATGGTCTGTAAAACACAATCTATGCAACAAAGAACCACCATTACATGTTATGTAGACCACAAGGAAGTGTTTTAAATTAAAAAACAAACATAATATGACCCCTTTAATGCGCCTGGTGCGCATAAATAGACCCACTCTTCGGCAGTGCGCCTTATAATCCAGGGGGCCCTACGGTCCGGAAAATATAGTACACTGGACAGGCTATAAAGAAAACAAAACGGAATGCTGGAACACAGCAAAAAGCACTGAGCAGATGGCGTCCACAAAGTACATCTGTAGCTCAGCATAGAAAGATTAATCAACAATGTCAAAGAATGGTGGCTCAGACTCAACTTAAATAGACCTAATTTCTAGCAGAAAGCAGGTGGTGGATCAGTGCTCAGAGAAAGATGTGAAGCGGTTACAGAAAAAAACCCAAACACAACAGGAAGTGCCACTAAAATGAGAGCGCAGGACAGGAACTAAAACGCCAAACACAGGAGAACACTAACAAACTCAAAATAAGACTTTGACAGTATGATTTGCATTGCTATTTTCAAATTACTGTAATTCTTGAACCATCAAAATGTTTCCAGTGGTTTATAGCAATATACGGTTCATTGCAGTAATGCATTACAGCAGCTCCAGAAAGACAATGCCTGGTGGAGGTGGGGTTTGTTTACACAGCAGAGAGCTCTATCGAGAGACACATGAAAGCAAGCTTTCTATGACAAAGTTTTGCTGTAAAGTGACATCTTATCGGCCATTTGGGCGTTTTTTTACTCTTGGCTTTTATGTTCCGCAGTGTTTGTTGCATGGTTGCTTGATTGCAAAGGGAAGTAAACGTGGCACTTCCATATTCTCCTAATACTCTGTAGGGCTGGGCAATATGACTGAAAACTGTATCACGTGATACAGGAAAATTATATTAATTGTAAACATTTGATTTAAAATTTAACCTTTCCTTGTTTATAATACCCTCAGCTCACAAGACAAAAGAAAGGCAATGTTAACACAGCCATGGAAAACAGTCAATCAATGTAAACAAAGTTCTAAAATCACATTGACCACTGAACAATAACCTCTTAAAATTAAGACGTGAAAATGAGGAATGTGTCAGAAATGTTTGATAAAGTGCTTAAAAAAGTGTGCAAAGTGTAAATGTAAACATAGAGAAATGAACTGTGGACCAGCTCTATACTCTCGGCAGGGTCCTTGAGGGTGCATGGGAGTTTGCCCAACCAGTCTACATGTGCTTTGTGGACTTGGAGAAGGCATTTGACCGTGTCCCTCGGGAGGTCCTGTGGGGAGTGCTCAGAGAGTATGGGGTATCGGACTGTCTGATTGTGGCTGTCCGCTCCCTGTACGATCAGTGTCAGAGCTTGGTCCGCATTGCCGGCAGTAAGTCGGACACGTTTCCAGTGAGGGTTGGACTCCGCCAAGGCTGCCCTTTGTCACCGATTCTGTTCATAACTTTTATGGACAGAATTTCTAGGCGCAGTCAAGGCGTTGAGGGAATCTGGTTTGGTGGCTGCAGGATTAGGTCTCTGCTTTTTGCAGATGATGTGGTCCTGATGGCTTCATCTGGCCAGGATCTTCAGCTCTCTCAGGTTCGCAGCTGAGTGTGAAGCGACTGGGATGGGAATCAGCACCTCCAAGTCCGAGTCCATGGTTCTCGCCCGGAAACGGGTGGAGTGCCATCTCCGGGTTGGGGAGGAGACCCTGCCCCAAGTGGAGGAGTTCAAGTACCTAGGAGTGTTGTTCACGAGTGAGGGAAAAGTGGATTGTGAGATCGACAGGCGGATCGGTGCGGCATCTTCAGTAATGCGGACGCTGTATCGATCCGTTGTGGTGAAGAAGGAGCTGAGCCGGAAGGCAAAGCTCTCAATTTACCGGTCGATCTACGTTCCCATCCTCACCTATGGTCATGAGCTTTGGGTTATGACCGAAAGGACAAGATATCGGGTACAGGCGGCCGAATTTAGTTTCCTCTGCCGGGTGGCGGGGCTCTCCCTTAGAGATAGGGTGAGAAGCTCTGCCATCCGGGGGGAGCTCAAAGTAAAGTCGCTGCTCCTCCACATCGAGAGGAGCCAGATGAGGTGGTTCGGGCATCTGGTCAGGATGCCACCCGAACGCCTCCCTCAGGAGGTGTTTAGGGCATGTCCAATCGGTTTCTTCTGACAAACATGAAAACTAAAATAATCAAACAATTTATGGAAATAAATTTTATTGATATTGATTACCTGTCTATCACAATATATATCGTTTTATCAGCCAGCCCTTATACGCAATGTTTTATCATTCTTAATTCATATAAAATCCTACATTCTTCATTCATGTACATTCTGGGTGTCTCATTCAGTGAAGGCAGTATAGTACTGATTTCAATTCATTAGTATCTCTGATTTCAATTCATTAGTATCGCGGTACTTTATTAGTACCAATGTACCGTACAACCAATAATACCACCTTAACATTTGACAACCGAACAATTACACAAGGCGAATCAGTAAAGAATCTGGGTATTATTTTCGACCCAACTCTCTCCTTTGAGTCACACATTAAGAGTGTTACTAAAACGGCCTTCTTTCATCTCCGTAATATCGCTAAAATTCGTTCTATTTTATCCACTAGCGACGCTGAGATCATTATTCATGCGTTCGTTACGTCTCGTCTCGACTACTGTAACGTATTATTTTCGGGTCTCCCTATGTCTAGCATTAAAAGACTACAATTGGTACAAAATGCGGCTGCTAGACTTTTGACAAGAACAAGAAAGTTTGATCATATTACGCCTATACTGGCTCACCTGCACTGGCTTCCTGTGCACTTAAGATGTGACTTTAAGGTTTTACTACTTACGTATAAAATACTACACGGTCTAGCTCCGTCCTATCTTGTCGATTGCATTGTACCATATGTCCCGGCAAGAAATCTGCGTTCAAAGAACTCCGGCTTATTAGTGATTCCCAGAGCCCAAAAAAAGTCTGCGGGCTATAGAGCGTTTTCTATTCGGGCTCCAGTACTATGGAATGCCCTCCCGGTAACAATTAGAGATGCTACCTCAGTAGAAGCATTTAAGTCCCATCTTAAAACTCATTTGTATACTCTAGCCTTTAAATAGCCCCCCTGTTAGACCAGTTGATCTGCCGTTTCTTTTCTTTTCTCCTCTGCTCCCCTTTTCCTTGTGGAGGGGGGGGGGCACAGGTCCGGTGGCCATGGATGAAGTGCTGGCTGTCCAGAGTCGGGACCCGGGGTGGACCGCTCGCCTGTGCATCGGCTGGGAACATCTCTGCGCTGCTGACCCGTCTCCGCTCGGGATGGTGTCCTGCTGGCCCCACTATGGACTGGACTCTTACTATTATGTTGGATCCACTATGGACTGGACTCTCACAATATTATGTCAGACCCACTCGACATCCATTGCTTTCGGTCTCCCCTAGAGGGGGGAGGTTACCCACATATGCGGTCCTCCCCAAGGTTTCTCATAGTCATTCACATCGACGTCCCACTGGGGTGAGTTTTTCCTTGCCCTTATGTGGGCTTTGTACCGAGGATGTCGTTGTGGCTTGTGCAGCCCTTTGAGACACTTGTGATTTAGGGCTATATAAATAAGCATTGATTGAGGTGGCGACTTGTCCAGGGTGTACCCCGCCTTCCGCCCGATTGTAGCTGAGATAGGCTCCAGCGCCCCCCGCGACCCCAAAAGGGAATAAGCGGTAGAAAATGGATGGATGGATGGATGATTGATTGAACCTTAGTTCCATGTGAAAATGTGAAAAATCAAGTGCCCCAATGCATGCTGGAAAAGCTTTCAGTTCCCCAGTTAATAAAAACCATTACCTAATAAATCATACATTCAATCCGTTCCCGCTTACCCCAACCAGGGCCAAATTTTTGTTGCCCTATTTATTGACTCTTTTTGAGTTGTGGGTGCCGTTATTTAAGATTACAATAGAACAATAGAACAAGACTGTGTGTATAAATTGAAGTCGGATCACTATGATGTTTATTAGACATCAGTTCCAATGCCCAATAACATGTTTTATTTCATTACAAAGGAAAAAGTTAGAAAGAAATGGACATAGTGTACCCGATGTGTCTACTTTTATTTGGCTTGCAGTTAAAACTAACGACTGGTCTTTAATCGGGTGTTGCTTTTGACCTATTTGCTAATAATGAGTTGCCACTCATTTACTCACAGAAGAGCTTTTTTTTTTTTTTTTTTACTGTAATTACTTTCAAATTTATATCCATCTGTGCAATCATAAAGGGGGATGTTCTTGACATAAAAGCTTATGACGTGGGTTGCTAAGCTTTCCCAGAAACTTTTGTTTTATTTGTGCAATTCACCGGGAAAATTCTCCTTGCAAAGCTGTTGGCCTTTCTAATAAAGTCTTTTATTCACATAAAAGTCTAACTGGAATTCACAGTAAGTCCCAAAATCTGCTTGAAAATAGTAAAAACATCAACTCAATAGGGGATGGTGAAACTAAAGACTTTCAAATGGACAGCTGCATGTACCAGATGTTTAATTGCAGTGTCAGTTCAAACTATTCCATTTTAGCTTGTCTCCTGTGAGAACAATGAAGCAAGATGGTAAATGTGACTTTTGAACATCTTACCTGCGACAAAACTAATAAAATGTATCTGGTAAAAGAAGTTAAGGGCAGAGTTTCTGTGTTATCATTCCACGACAGCACATAACATTCAGCCCAGGGCGCACGCTGCATCAGGCACCGAGAGAGTGCCTGGCATGGTTGGCCCGCTGCCACGGCCAACGCTGCCTGTTGCATGCTTCTCATTTCTGTGTGAAGCTGAAACTGTCGCCACATGGACAATTGGCTGGGAGCTGCAGATTCCTGCAAAAGTGCAAACCTCCACATCTATTTAGGCCATCAATAAGTTAAGGAATAATACCCGTGGTAACAGCTTGCCCTCTAAAAATCACAACCATAAAAATGTGTTTAGGACCATGAACCTGACCTGGGACCAGTTCATGGAAACAAACTGACACCCTGCGGCATTCCATGGCTGTGCAATAAGACCCAGCACAAATCAGCTTGGATACCACAGCTAATTATTGTATGAGACTAGAGCTCCCTCAGCTCCGATCGTGTTGCGTAGGTTGCGATGCACAACATTTACAGACGTTCTTGTTCTCCTTTCAGCAGCACAGTGTATACATTCTCCATTACTATTCTTGTTTTATTGGTCATTAACAGATCGATCGCCTCTGAGATAACTTTCACGAAACTATTCAAATAAACGATTTAATGTACTATGTATGTTACAATTTACTACAGTTGCCCTCATACACGTGTGGAGCATCTCAGCCAAACATGACATGGGTTAAGGAGGGTGATGATGTGTAACGCAGCTGTTCGAAACGAATGAATGCTATGTGACACATTTTCTGGCAGTGGACTGGTCACATGGTGAATTGGATGCTTGCAACATAGGCAGATTGGAATTTTGTCCACGTGCGCACACACACACAAACCAGTGATAGTATACTGTAGCTCAGTGGTTCTCAATTATTTTCGGTCATGCACATTTTTCACTCAGTCTGCTTCTGCTACAGGGTTGCAGCCTCTTCATTAGTTTGGGCCTTGCTGCCACCAAGATAGAGGCTTGTGTTTGGTTCAAGTACACGGTCCGTCCGTTCGTCTGTCTTCCGCTTATCGGAGGTCAGTTTGCAGGGGTAGCGCCCCAGGCAGAGAAGCCCAGACTTCCCTTCGACCAGCTCTCTGCGGCGTTCTCCCAAGGCGGTCTCCCAAGTCATCTGAGAGACATAGTCTCTCCAACCTGTCCTCCTATCAGTCGAGTGTGCCCTGAACACCTCTCCAGGGAGGCATATTCGCCAGATGCCCGGTCCACCTCATCTGGCTCATCTTAATGTGGAGGAGCAGTGGCTTTACTTCCGAGCTCCTCTCGAATTACAGAGCTTCACACCTTATCTCTAAGGGATTTCAGCTGCTTGTACCTGCGATCTCGTCCTTTTGGTCACTATCCAAAGCTAATGACCATAGACGAGGGTAGGAATGTAGATTGATGGGTAAATGGAAAGCTTTGCCTTCCATGACGAACCAACTGCAGGCACCACACCAATTTGCCTGTTGATCTCACAATCCATTATTTCCTCACTCATGAACAAGACCCAAAGGTAGGTGAACTTGTCCACTTGGGGCAGGATCTCATCATCGACCCGGTGAATGCTCTTCCACCTTTTGCGAGTGAGAACGACGGACTCTGGCTCGTATGTGCTGATCCTTATCCCAGTCCCTTCGCACTCAGCTGCCAACCAGTCCGGTGAGAGCAGAAGATCATGGCCCAATGCAGCCCTTAGGATCACATATTCTGCAAAAAGCAGAGACCCAATCATGCAGCCACCAAACCGGGTTTTCTCAACGACCTGAAGGCTGAACAGAATCTGTGACAAATAACTTCATTTAACGTTGTTCAATTTGTTGGGATGAGAATCAGCACCTCCAAGTCCGAGTCCATGGTTCTCGCCCGGAAAAGGGTGGAATGCCATCTTCGGGTTGGGGAGGAGACCCTGCCCCAAGTGGAGGAGTTCAAGTACCTCGGAGTCTTGTTCACGAGTGAGGGAAGAGTGGATCGTGAGATCGACAGGCGGATCGGTGCGGCATCTTCAGTAATGCGGATGCTGTATCGATCCGTTGTGGTGAAGAAGGAGCTGAGCCGGAAGGCAAAGCTCTCAATTTACCGGTCGATCTACGTTCCCATCCTCACCTATGGTCATGAGCTTTGGGTTATGACCGAAAGGACAAGATCACGGGTACAAGCGGCCGAAATGAGTTTCCTCCGCCGGGTGGCAGGGCTCTCCCTTAGAGATAGGGTGAGAAGCTCTGTCATCCGGGGGGAGCTCAAAGTAAAGCCGCTGCTCCTCCACATCGAGAGGAGCCAGATGAGGTGGTTCAGGCATCTGGTCAGGATGCCACCCGATCGCCTCCCTCGGGAGGTGTTTAGGGCACGTCCGACCGGTAGGAGGCCACGGGGAAGACCCAGGACACGTTGGGAAGACTATGTCTCCCGGCTGGCCTGGGAACGCCTCGGGCTCCCCCGGGAGGAGCTGGACGAAGTGGCTGGGGAGAGGGAAGTATGGGCTTCCCTGCTTAGGCTGCTGCCCCCGCGACCCGACCTCGGATAAGCGGAAGAAGATGGATGGATGGATGGATGGATAATGTTGTTCAATACGATTTAAAAAAACATTAAATAATGTTGCACATTTCCAAAAAGCTCAGTTTTACTTGTCCACTCAAGCACACACACAAAGTGAAGTCAAAGTTTTCTGAAGGCTCCGTTTGTAAGGACCAAAGTTTACGTTTGCGTGTGAACAAATGGCCAAAAATGCATCGAAAAGTTAGAGTTTTTAAATGATCTGTATTTGTGTGGACTTGACCATAGACTGCAGACGACTTGTATCTGATCTGTCTCATTTACTTTTGAGAAGTTCTACACCACAGCATATTTTTTTCATTTAGAACATTGCACAATGCCTTTGAAAGTTTGTTGATCCTATCATTACAAGGTTTGTCAGAAAAGTACTACTTTGATGTCTAATAAGAGATGCTGCAGAGTTTTTGTCATTCAGTGGGAGAGAAGAGGCGAGAGTTGTGGCAGGACAAGTCTGCTCTGCTTCACCATGACAATGGCCTGCTCACAATGCCCTGAGCATCTAGGTTTATTTGACATGCTAAGTATCAGTGGAAAGCTTAGTACTAATTTGTTTTTAAATATTTTTGGAAGTGTTATGTTTAAAATCTTAGCTCTGCAGTGTCTTTTTTTTTTTTGCCGCTTGCTTTTCTGCATTTCCACCTGCCTCAACCTCTGTGTCATTACCAAATCATGGCAGAAATTGAATGTCATCATCATGGCTTCATGCTCCTCTTCCAGTAAGAAGACACTAAGTTCATGAGCCACTTCAGGGGCCCACAAAACAATTTAGTTCAGTGGATGGTGTCTGTAACAACAGCTGAGGGATTGTCCAGGGGGAGTGTTACATTTCATTTCGTTGGACATGACATACCCAGCAAAATGAAAGATTGCACTTGTTAACCATGACACCGTCCACAAAATGATGGAGGAGATCCTTCGCCTGGTGTCTTTCTTGGTCTACCACTAAAGGTGACAATACTAAAAAATGTTGATAGTTTTCACACCTCCTGACCATGACGCAAGAAAAACATCACAATCTCATACAACAGTGAATCTCAGTGTGGACTGAAAGGCTGTCACAAAAAAATGTAATCTTAACCAAAATGGTTGTCTCTTTGACTTTCCAACTTTTTCAGTTCAGTGTCAGTGGCAATCCAGGAAATACTTCACAGTAAATGCAGTGTTCGTCCACTGTTTACCATTATGGCCGCCTCACTACATAACGTGTCGCACCAGGCCTATGTGATTCAGAGACATATTTACCGTATTTTCCGCACTATTAGCCGCACCTAAAAACCACAAATTTACTCAAAAGCTGACAGTGCGGCTTATAACCCGGTGCGCTTTATATATGGATTAATATTAAGATTCATTTTCATAAAGTTTCGGTCTCGCAACTACGGTAAACAGCCGCCATCTTTTTTCCCCGTAGAAGAGGAAGTGCTTCTTCTTCTACGCAAGCAACCGCCAAGGTAAGCACCCGCCCCCATAGAACAGGAAGCGCTTCTTCTTCTACTGTAAGCAACCACCCGCCCGCGTAGAAGAAGAAGAAGCGCGCGGATATTACGTTTCATTTCCTTTGTGTGTTTACATCTGTAAAGACCACAAAATGGCTCCTACTAAGCGACAGGTTTCCGGTTCATGAAAAGACGCAATCTCTCCATCCGCACACGGACTACTATTTCACGGCAACTGCCTAAAGACTTTCAAGAAAAGCTGGCTACTTTCCGTGCATATTGTAAAAACAAGATAGCTGAAAAAAAGATCCGGCCAGAGAACATTATCAACATGGACGAGGTTCCACTGACTTTTGATATTCCTGTGAACCGCACTGTGGATACAACGGGAGCACGTACGGTGAATATTCGCACCACAGGGAATGAGAAGTCATCCTTCACTGTGGTTCTAGCTTGCCATGCTAATGGCCAGAAACTTCCACCCATGGTGATATTCAAAAGGAAGACCTTGCCAAAAGAGACCTTTCCAGCCGGCGTCATCATAAAAGCTAACTCGAAGGGATGGATGGATGAAGAAAAGATGAGCGAGTGGTTAAGGTAAGTTTACGCGAAGAGGCCGGGTGGCTTTTTTCACGCAGCTCCGTCCATGTTGATATACCACTCCATGCGCGCCCACATCACGCTGGTTTTTAATATATTATTAAAGTTTGACTGACCTATCTGACAGTTTTTTTGACATTCCTTTAGCGCAGTTAGATGCGGCTTATAACACGGGGCGGCTTATAGGTGGACAAAGTTTTGAAATATGCCGTTCATTGAAGGCGCGGCTTATAACCCAGGGCGCCTTATGGTGCGGAAAATACGGTATACAAAATTGAGACAAGAATCCAGAATCTAAACAAAATTGTGACAAACCGATTTTGAGGGCTCCTTGACTTCCTAGCACTATCCTAGCCTTCTTCCTTGCCTGAGCAGATTTGTTTAATGTTTTCTACTTGCAAATTGTAAAAACCCCGTTTCCATATGAGTTGGGAAATTGTGTTGGATGTAATACAGAATACAATGATTTGCAAATCATTTTCAACCCATATTCAGTTGAATATGCTACAAAGACAAGATATTTGATGTTCAAACTGATAAACATTTTTTTTTGCAAATAATCATTAAGTTTAGAATTTGATGCCAGCAACACGTGACAAAGAAGTTGGGAAAGGTGGCAATAAATACTGATAAAGTTGAGGAATGCTCATCAAACACTTATTTGGAACATCCCACAGGTGTGCAGGCTAATTGGGAACATGTGGGTGCCATGATTGGGTATAAAAACAGCTTCCCAAAAAATGCTCAGTCTTTCACAAGAAAGGATGGGGCGAGGTATACCCCTTTGTCCACAACTGCGTGAGCAAATAGTCAAACAGTTTAAGAACAGCGTTTCTCAAAGTTCAATTGCAAGAAATTTAGGGATTTCAATATCTACGGTCCATAATATCATCAAAAGGTTCAGAGAATCTGGAGAAATCACTCCACGTAAGCGGCATGGCCGGAAACCAACATTGAATGACCATGACCTTTCATCCCTCAGACGGCACTGTATCAAAAACCGACATCAATCTCTAAAGGATATCACCACATGGGCTCAGGAACACTTCAGAAAACCACTGTCACTAAATACAGTTCGTCGCTACATATGTAAGTGCAAGTTAAAGCTCTACTATGCAAAGCGAATGCCATTTATCAACAACATCCAGAAACGCCGCCGGCTTCTCTGGGCCCGAGATCATCTAAGATGGACTGATGCAAAGTGGAAAAGTGTTCTGTGGTCTGACGAGTTCATATTTCACATTGTTTTTGGAAATATTTGACATTGTGTCATCCGGTACAAAGGGGAAGTGAACCATCCATACTGTTATCGACGCAAAGTTGAAAAGCCAGCATCTTTGATGGTATGGGGGTGCGTTAATGCCCAAGACATGGGTAACTTACACATCTGTGAAGGCACCATTAATGCTGAAAGGTACATACAGGTTTTGGAACAACATATGCTGCCATCTAAGCGCCGTCTTTTTCATGGACGCCCCTGCTTATTTCAGCAAGACAATGCCAAGCCACATTCAGCACGTGTTACAACAGCGTGGCTTCGTAAAAAAAGAGTGCGGGTACTTTCCTGGCCCGCCTGCAGTCCAGACCTGTCTCCCATCAAAAATGTGTGGCGCATTATGATGTTGAACGACTGAAGCTCTACATAAAACAAGAATGGGAAAGAATTCCACTTTCAAAGCGTCAACAATTAGTTTCCTCAGTTCCCAATCGTTTCTTTAGTGTTGTTAAAAGAAAAGGTGATGTAACACAGTGGTGAACATGCCCTTTCCCAACTACTTTGGCACGTGTTGCAGCCATGAAATTCTAAGTTAATTATTATTTGCAAAAAAAAAATAAAGTTTGAGTTTGAACATCAAATATATTGTCTTTGTAGTGCATTCAATTGAATATGGGTTGAAAAGGATTTGCAAATCATTGTATTCCGTTTATATTTACATCTAACACAATTTCCCAACTCATATGGAAATGGGGTTTGTATGATTATGGCTGGTGTGTCTTTTAGATTCTTCCCTGGCAGTGGGTGACATTCTTCAATGCTGTCAATGTATATTGTCACGTCTCTCTTGGGAAAAAAATGCATCTACTCAACCACGCAATTGCTCCATAGAGTCTTCCAGTTCGGGATTGCTCACCTCTTCATCCTTCCTTAATGCATTGAAACAGGTTTTAAGTTTTGTCGCCATTCCGGTTATTTGACATTGTTTATCTCCAAGTACTGTCCCAGGTCAGATACTCGGGTTAGGGTCAACCCTAACCTTTTTGCCAGGGTAGTTTTTGGTGGAAACACAGGGAGGTATTTTGATTTAACCGGGTAAATAGGAAAGTTCTTGAAAACGTTCCGGTAGTTCTGAGCCCAAAAGGATTGGATCATGGGAGGTATTGCGATTTTTTTTTGTACTGCATATCGATGTGATACCAAGGCCGGTATTGACGGTTTTAGGGCTGTGGCACGGACAGCTTCGTTCGCGCCTCCCAACAAGCCCCGTGTCCCCCATCGCGAAACATCCTCCCAAAACACCCACTTTACTAATCAACTATTCTAAGAAACCAAGAGAGCAATGTTTCTTAACTAGGGATGGAAATATAAAACCAGTTCTGTACAAAAATCGGTTCCCGATGTATCAATTACTTGGAATCGCTTGCCATTTGTCAAAAACTATTCTTCCTGCGGGTGGGAATGACGACATTATGCAACATGGACAGTGACATTACAAATGGCGCCCAATGTTTCCTCTAAGGTGCGCGCCTGTGCAATTGCGCACTGCTCAAGCGTCCTCTGCGCACGGCAAATCTATGCCACGCACAAAATCAAATAAAAAAATAAGCGCATAACAATTTTCGACATGACACGGACACGACAGAGGAAACAGTTTTCGTCATCATTGTTCAAATATTGTAACGTCTGTCGAGACGCTTTGAGGACATGAATTCCATCGATCACTTTACTGAGCAAAACTCTTTATTGTCGGCCATAAACACATCACCAAAACATTAGTAAAAAAAATGATACCTAGCAAAACTGGTCATTTTCTGCAGTACAAACCAGACCAAAACCAACTTTGTTAAATCAACAGCAGCCGCTCGCTCTTTCTCATTTGCGCCAACACATGCACATATGGCACTTAGCCAGTGATGCGTTTACAGCCACACAAAAAGTCGGACAACTCCAACACCACACATAAAGTGTCATTCCAGGTCGTTACACTATGATTTACCAATCAAATGTGTGCTTATTCTAGTGTCATTTATTCGGAATCTTAATTTATAAATATTAATCATGAAATGCTGTTAGTATATTAAATAAATACTAATAAAAATATATTTTTTACAAACAGGAAGTTGCAGGAATGTACACATGATCCCCTGCTTACATTTCATTGTGCAAAATGTGAATGTTTTAATGGGAACTAAATGCAATGTCTGAAAGGGGTACAAATTATGAAAATATTTTTTGTTATTGTCATTGTAAGTGAGTCTAAACACTTATATTAGAAAATAACCTCATGGAAATGACTGCTGTCATTTGATTATAATAATAAGAGAATGTTGTCTGTCTATCTGTGTTGGCCCTGCGATGAGGTGGGGACTTGTCCAGGGTGTACCACGCCTTCCGCCCAAATGCAGCTGAGATAGGCTCCAGCACCCCCCGCGACCCCGAAAGGGACACGCGGTAGAAAATGGATGGATGGATGGAGATTGAACTTGTTATTTAGTCAGGTTTGGGACAGGTGTGCTGCTGGTGTAGCCACAGTGTGCACGTCTGATGTTGCTCACATGGGCTCCACTGAATGCTCAGGGAGTTTTTGCGTTTGCTCACACACATGAAAAATGAGAGGGAACATTGATGGCGCCCGAGGCGGCAGAAATGCTCCAAAGTCTTTTTGCAAGAAGAGATTGCAACAGCACTACTTGTAATAATTGCAAGGTTGCTATTTCATAAAAAAAGAGGACATACGAGCAATATTCTGAAACATTTGCACATACATCATGCTATAACTATAAATGAATGTTGCATTTTTAGTACCGCTCCAATCTGTCCTGCAGTGTTTACAGAAGTAAACCCGGAAGTAAACATGCTCCAATTGTAGTCGTCTCAGTACTGGCGCATTTAACGCATTTTCAAGGAGTCGCCTAACTCATTTTTTACTGACGTATGCATTGATCTGATCCCTGACCGTATAGTGCATGGGTGTCAAACTCTGGCCAGCGAGCCACATTTGGCCCGCCGTGTAATTTCACTTGGCCTGTGAGGTGATATCAAATTAACACTAGAGCTGGCCCGCCGCGGTACACCGTTAATTCTCATACTTGCCAAACCTCCCGGGAGACTCCCAAATTTCAGTGCCCCTCCTGAGAATTGTAACATCCCCTTTTCGTCCAGTCCAACAAGTGCTGGCCAGGTTACATAAAATGTGCGGCTTTTGCACGCACACAGAAGTGAATGCAACGCGTACTTGATCTTCAGCGATACAGGTCACACTGAGGGTGCCAGTATAAAAAAAACTTTAACATTGTTAGAAATATACGCCACACTGTGAATCCACACCAAACAAGAATGACAAACACATTTTGGGAGAACATCCGCACAGTAACACAACATAAACACAACAGACAAATACCCAGAACCCTTTGCAGTACTAACTCTTCCGGGACGCTACAAGGTGTGTGTGTGTGTGCGGGGTTTGGAGGTAGCGGGGGGTGTATATTGTAGCGTCCCGGTGTTGTGCCGGATAATGCACCCCCGGCGTAGAATGCACCCCCTGACGGGAGTGTTATATCAACTAAAGCCCACACTTAAAGTTTCCACGTGCAAGATTGAATTTATTCGAAAAAGTTATTTAATAAGAAGCCAAAAGTGCAAAAACAATAATGTTCGTGTTGGAGGAGTTGTGAATGAATGAAATATGAAATCCGTGCTTTTGCCATGCAATTTTGCATGTCACTATAAAGTTATATAAGCCTTGCTTGTTCAATATTTAATGCAAAACTTGTTTGGGTCCCTATCAAAAGGTTAATTTGTTCAACCTTGGCCCGCGGCTTTGTTCAGTTTTAAATTTTGGCCCACTCTGTATTTGAGTTTGACACCCCTGGTATAGCGGTTAAAGTAAAGGTGCTTGTTCTGTCAAAAATATATTGCATGATTATTAATTTTTGTGTGATTAATCACATGAGTTAACTTGTTAATTTTGACAGCCCAAATTTTCCATACCGTGACTTGGCTGTTTCTCATTTGCTTTTCAACAACGGAGCAGGCTGACAAGTTGATCTTGACTGTCAAACTTGGCAAAGCCCTGCTGCATCCTGGAATGCATTCTTCCTGCATTCCTTCTCTTTTTCTGCAAACAGGCTCTTCTGCACTGTGATCTTTTTTCAGTCTTTGGTTTATTGCTCTCTCACATTGATTTATTGCACATAAATGTCTTTTCATGGCTGTAACAAGTTAAATTACTGCAACAAATACTCCGTAGCAAACCGAAAACAATCTAATGTACCGTATTTTTCGGAGTATAAGTCGCACCGGAGTATAAGTCGCACCTGCCGAAAATGCATAATAAAGAAGGGAAAAAACATTATGCACCTTTCATAAACTATGAAAAAAACTGCGACTTATAGTCCGAAAAATACGGTAGTCGTATCTCTGTTTCACATACATTTGTTGCACTTTATATTACACAGTAGAAGTGATTATAGTATATCTTTATTCAATGGAATGCATTTCAAAAAATCATAAGTAACACTGTGGCGGGTGTAGTAATCGTGTCATCCAAAAAGATCAGCATTGACATTGATGATGCTAAGAAGGCATAGCAGCAGTTTTATCAGAACTTCCTAGAAAAAAGGGGGGGGAAAAAACACTTGATGGAATCAATGATTATATATATTTTTATTATTGGTAGGTTTGCCTAACACAGGGGTCGGCAACCTTTACCACTCAAAGAGCCATTTTGACCCGTTTCCACAAATTAAAGAAAACAATGGGAGCCACAAAACCCTTTTGAAATTTAAAATGAAATAACACTACATACAAAGTTTTTTTTTTGCTTTGTGCTATGTATAAACCAGGGGTCTCAGACACGCGGCCCACACCTCAATATGGAAATGTAATGTTAGTGCGGCCCGCGAGTTTTATATGAAGGGCACTTGACAGCGTCACACTTGCCAACTCCCCCGATTTTTCCGGTAGACTCCCGAATTTCAGGGAAACTATTCTCTTGAATGTTTGCTGATTTTCACCCAAACAACAATAATAAGGGCGTGCCGTGATGTCACTACCTTTAGTGCCCTCTACAGCTTGAACAAACAGCTTGCCAGCCCAGTTACGTGTTATATGAGGCTTCTGCAGACACACATAAGTGAATGCATGCATACTTGGTTAACAGCCATACAGATCACACTGAGGGTGGCGATATAAACAACTTTAACACTCTTGCTAATATGCGCCACACTGTGAACCCACAACAAACAAGAATGACAAACACATTTCGGGAGAACATCCGCACCGTAACACAACAGAACAAATACCCAGAATCCCATGCATCCCTAACTCTTCCGGGCTACTTTATACACCCCCGCTACCACCAAAGCCCGCCACCCCAACCCAGCCCCCCCACTCCCCGTGCGTAGATTGAGGTGGGTGGGGTTTGGTGGTAGCAGGGTGTGTAATGTAGCCCGGAAGAGTTAGGGATGCATGGGATTCTGGGTATTTGTTCTGTTGTGTTTATGTTGTGTTACGGTGTGGATGTTCTCCCGAAATGTGTTTGTCATTCTTGTTTGGTGTGGGTTCACAGTGTGGCGCATATTAGTAAGAGTGTTATAGTTGTTTATACGGCCACCGTCAGTGTGATCTGTATGGCTGTTGAACAAGTATGCCTTGCTGTCACTTAGCGTGTGAGCAGACGCCGCATACAAAATGTGACTGCGCCGGCACGCTGTTTCTTAGGTGAAAAAGCGGACGCGACGACAGGTTGTAGAGGACGCAAAATGCAGTGCCATCACGGCACGCCCTCAATTTTGTTGTCCGGGTGAAAATCGGATAATGTTTGCCCTGGGAGAGGCAGTGAAATCCGGAAGTCTCCCGGAAAAATCGGGATGGTTGGCAAGAATGCAGCTGAGCCGCATCAGAGTGGTCAAAGAGCCGCATGCGGCTCCGGAGCCGCGGGTTGCCGACCCCTGGCCTAACACCACACAAATGTGTCACAACAACCATGTGACATTACTCTCTTCTCTTATTGGTCGTGAAAATGTAAACAAAAAGGTTTGGTGTACCGTTAATTTAATTTGATTATCAATCATACATTATATGATAAATTAATTTCAATTCAATCAACAATTGGCAATTTGACTTAATTGTAGACTTAAATAAAAATGTCATTTTCATATTATCAGATGCAGAAATCGGCACCAGTGCATACCTTAAATGGAATTATGTGACATACAAGTTAAACAGAATAGTCATTTTAAATGTCAATGACGGAACTCACATTCTGACAAAGTGATACATTCCCCAATTTGAAAGGAAATTCACAATAAATTGCCATATTTATCAAAGCCAAGCAAGCAGCTAAACAGAACACAGGGAAGCTGGAACAAGATCCAGCTGAAATTGATAATTGATAGACAATTGTGGTGATATAAGACTACCAATAAAACTACAGTGGTATAGTATGAAGGGGATTGATATGGCCCCGTTTGTCACGGTTTACCTGACACATGAAACGTGACGGATTTGGGGCGTGCACTATCCAATTTAGCTGCCAGATGGCAGTAGAGTGTTGAATATCGTAAAAATGTGGTTTGTGGCAATTCAAACTTTTACCACAGCATCAGTTGCTTTATAGAATGGCACTTTCCATCATTTTCAGCAGATTGCATTGCAAAACGATTAACCCCTCCTCTTCCATATGAATTCCTTTTCCGACCATACTACCAATGTTCCCTCTAAGGTGTGCGCCTGTGCAATTGCGCACTGCTCAAGCATCCTCTGCGCACGGCAAATCTATGCCACGCACAAAATCAAAAAAAAAAAAAGCGCATAACAATTTTCAACACGACACGGACACGACAGAGAAAACAGTTCTCGTCATCATTGTTCAAATATTGTAACGTCTGTCGAGACGCTTTGAGGACATGAATTCCATCGATCACTTTACTGAGCAAAACTCTTTTTTGTCGGCCATAAACACATCACCAAAACATTAGTACAAAAAATGATACCTAGCAAAAATGGTCATTTTCTGCAGTACAAACCAGACCAAAACCAACTTTGTTAAATCAACAGCAGCCGCTCGCTCTTTCTCACTTGCCACAACACATGCACATATGGCACTTAGCCAGTGATGCGTTTACAGCCACACAAAAAGTCGGACAACTCCAACACCACACATAAAGTGTCATTCCAGGTCGTTACACTATGATTTACCAATCAAATGTGTGCTTATTCTAGTGTCATTTATTAGGAATCTTTATTTATAAATATTAATCATGAAATGCTGTTAGTATATTAAATAAATACTAATAAAAATATATTTTTTACAAACAGGAAGTTGCAGGAATGTACACATGATCCCCTGCTTACATCTCATTGTGCAACATGTGAATGTTTTAATGGGAACTAAATGCAATGTCTGAAAGGGGTACAAATGATTTCCAAATCAGGACCTCCACCCAGACAAACAATACAAGTACAAAGTTCATGAAAAACAATATTTGTTGTTATTGTCATTGTAAGTGGGCCTAAACACTTACATTAGAAAATAACTTAATGGAAATGACTGCTGTCATTTGATTATAATAATAAGAGAATGTTGTCTGTCTATCTGTGTTGGCCCTGCGATGAGGTGGGGACTTGTCCAGGGTGTACCCCGCCTTCCACCCGAATGCAGCTGAGATAGGCTCCAGCACCCCAAACTTGTTATTTAGTCAGGTTTGGGACAGGTGTGCTGCTGGTGTAGCCACAGTGTGCACGTCTGATGTTGCTCACATGGGCTCCACTGAATGCTCAGGGAGTTTTTGCGTTTGCTCACACACATGAAAAATTAGAGGGAACATTGCATACTACCATACCTCAACTTAGGAGTGCCCCAACTTAAGAGTGTTTTGAGATAGGAGTTCTGTCTTGGGTAATTGTTATGCTTTAAGTTACAAGCCAAAATGCTGATTATTAGTTGGTACGCCCAAAACATCAGATCTTACTCAGTAGAATTAGCTTATAGCTAGAGATGGACAACTTTTTTTTTTCCAATCATAGGAAGGAAAAAAAGAGTGTGAAGGACAGTGCGGAGAAGAAGTGGATAATATTCATTGAATTAAAGAAAGAAATGATAAAAAACACGGCCAAGCGTTTCACTAACTTGGTGAAAAGTCCAGTGTATCACTGCTAGTCTGCATCATACTGAAGCAGAATGACTACGTTTACACTGCAGGCCAAAGTGACCCTTTCGAAAACTGATTTTGTCCAGCTGACTGTTAACATTGCAGGTAAAATGTGATCTTTATCAGACTCCAGTGTAAATGCGCACAGGCCCCAATGTGGCGCCGATGTGCCCTCGACGTCACTTGCATGCACAGTTCGATAAAGTGAAAACAGAGGAAGTTGATTGGATCCTGTAAATGAACAAGGAAAACACTACAACTACAAAATAAAATAACAGTTTTTTTTAAACATGCAAATAAATCAAAGTAAATTAATGTACAAACCCCGTTTCCATATGAGTTGGGAAATTGTGTTAGATGTAAATATAAAAGGAATACAATGATTTGCAAATCATTTTCAACCCATATTCAGTTGAATATGCTACAAAGACAACATATTTGATGTTCAAACTGATAAACTTTTTTTTTTTTGCAAATAATCATTAACTTTAGAATTTGATGCCAGCAACACGTGACAAAGAAGTTGGGAAAGGTGGCAATAAATACTGATAAAGTTGAGGAATGCTCATCAAACACTAATTTGGAACATCCCACCGGTGAGCAGGCAAATTGGGAACAGGTGGGTGCCATGATTGGGTATAAAAGTAGATTCCATGAAATGCTCAGTCATTCACAAACAAGGATGGGGCGAGGGTCACCACTTTGTCAACAAATGTGTGAGCAAATTGTTGAACAGTTTAAGAAAAACCTTTCTCAACCAGCTATTGCAAGGAATTTAGGGATTTCACCATCTACGGTCCGTAATATCATCAAAGGGTTCAGAGAATCTGGAGAAATCACTGCACGTAAGCAGCTAAGCCTGTGACCTTCGATCCCTCAGGCTGTACTGCATCAACAAGCGACATCAGTGTGTAAAGGATATCACCACATGGGCTCAGGAACACTTCAGAAACCCACTGTCAGTAACTACAGTTGGTCGCTACATCTGTAAGTGCAAGTTAAAACTCTCCTATGCAAGGCGAAAACCGTTTATCAACAACACCCACAAACGCCGTCGGCTTCGCTGGGCCTGAGCTCATCTAAGATGGACTGATACAAAGTAAAAAGTGTTCTGTGGTCTGACGAGTCCACATTTCAAATTGTTTTTGGAAACTGTGGGCGTCGTGTCCTCCGGACCAAAGAGGAAAAGAACCATCCGGATTGTTATAGGCGCAAAGTTGAAAAGCCAGCATCTGTGATGGTATGGGGGTGTATTAGTGCCCAAGACATGAGAACTTACACATCTGTGAAGGCGCCATTAATGCTGTAAGGTACATACAGGTTTTGGAGTAACATATGTTGCCATCCAAGCAACGTTACCATGGACGCCCCTGCTTATTTCAGCAAGACAATGCCAAGCCAAGTGTTACATCAACGTGGCTTCATAGTAAAAGAGTGCGGGTACTAGACTGGCCTGCCTGTAGTCCAGACCTGTCTCCCATTGAAAATGTGTGGCGCATTATGAAGCCTAAAATACCACAACGGAGACCCTCGGACTGTTGAACAACATAAGCTGTACATCAAGCAAGAAGGGGAAATAATTCCACCTGAGAAGCATTAAAAATGTGTCTTCTCAGTTCCCAAACGTTTACTGAGTGTTGTTAAAAGGAAAGGCCATGTAACACAGTGGTGTACATGCCCTTTCCCAACTACCGTGGCACGTGTTGCAGCCATGAAATTCTAAGTTAATTATTATTTGCAAAAAAAAAAAAAACTTTATGAGTTTGAACATCAAATATATTGTCTTTGTAGTGCATTCAACTGAATATGGGTTGAAAAGGATTTGCAAATCATTGTATTTCGTTCATATTTACATCCAACACAATTTCCCAACTCATATGGAAACAGGGTTTGTATAATAGGAAATATTTCTAATATATATTAGATTAAAAAGATTATCGCGTTACCATAAATTAATGAAGATTAATCACAGTGTTTGTTTTGACCGCCGGAAGGCAGCGCGCATTCCACAGGCAGTGATGACATCACACGCCAGTGTGACGATAGTTAGAGTGATGTGCTCCGCCTCCTTCAAAACTAACTGATGGAACTCCAGATAAAACTGAGGTCATTAGTTGGTATTGCAGCGACAAACTTTCCTATTATCGGCGCACATCAAGTTTAAAATAGCATCTCTGTTATGAACCATTGCCCGGATCATGTTTTGTTCTGTTAGTTTGACTCCCTCAGTTCTGTTTTTTTAAAAACATTTTATTTCTTTTTCTGTTATAGACAAATCATTTACAAAAGATAAAGCTATAGGCTATTAGGAGATAGCAGTTACTCAACAGCTAAGCCCACAATAGCATACAAGCTACACATACTTAATACTTGTCCATAATTGAACAATATTGCCATTTAAATAATTACATTTGTCGATATAAGCAAGTATTAAATATTTATAGTTGAGATATATATATATATACATTAAATGGCAATATTGTTCAATTATGGACAAGTATTAAGTATGTGTAGCTTGTATGCTATTGTGTGCTTAACTGTTGATAATAGCCCATAGCTTTATCTTTTGTAAATGACTTGTCTAAAAAAAAAAATAAAAAAATAAAAAAATAATTAAAAAAAAAAAAAAAAAAAATATATATATATATATATATATAAAACATACAGTATAATATACAGAAATATAAATATATATATATATAATAAACATATATAATAATATGTATATATACAGTATATATACTTATAGTTGTAAAGCGTTTTATAAAGTATAGAGTAACAAACGTGTCTGCATCCTTGAACTTACTGTGTTATGAGCTTAATTGTGACAACAACGTGTCGCCAATAAACAAATTACCATTTCACTTCAACTTACAGACATTGTAAATCCATTAAAGATGGTAAACAATATGCTAGTGTTTTTATTACACACCATTGTTCCCGGTTGGACAAATTTCACCTGATCAAAATGTTTCTAACAATACATGCTACAAAAAAATAATTGTACGTATGGTTTGTGCCAGTATTGTATCGGATCGACATCAGCCAGTATTCAAAGCTCCAATATCAGGGTCGTTTCAGAAGTGAAAGGTTAACTAGTACACCCCTGGTTAATTATGTGCTGCAATCTTTGAAATAAAGTGTGTGTTCTGTGTTTATAAAACATTTCATTTGAAGTGTTTCCGCACGCCTGGCCAAGTTCCGTGACTTTATTGGAGATATTCATGTGTGTGTGTTTGTGTATGTAGTGGGGCAGAATTACTGACAGGGAAATTTACTCACTGACCCTTGAGAGATGTTCCTCGGTTACGCTGTGGCTGTTGAAAAACTAATCTTGGCAGTAAATCATGACATTATACATCCACACTGCTAAAATTATCCTAAGAAGGTCAGTCAGAAAATTGGAGCAGGGTTTGGCTGTATTCTGATTTTTCTGATTTAAGTGTGAGGAGGCGCACACAAACACCCTTTTATCACTCTGGCAGCTGCACGCTGACAATGTCCAAACATTGCAATTTTAATATGCACGGTTTAAATCATTACACACAAAACGCAGGTATTTTAGGAGTTATTATTATTTTTAACCCAGTAATTGCAAGGCAAATGGTCTTAATTGAAACCGCAGCCTCAGAAATAAACAAGACTGAAAAATGAAAGGGGTGATTATGGTTTCTCGGGGCCTGTTGTAGGTTTTGTCAAGTCGCGCCAACATCGCTTTCATGTCGATGTTTCTTCTAGACACGCTGACTCACTCATCGCTGCGCAGACCTTAATGGAGGACACAGAAATGCAGAGAGGTTAAATCCATTCATCCATTCCCGTTATTTGTCCGTCAATGTTCCCATAGTGCGCGCCCTCCACAATTATGATGGATGATGGAAAAAGTGCATCCATCCAGACAAATACTATCTATCAGTGCCTGTTTGCTTCCCCGAAAACATTTAAAGCACCAGTAGAGTGGAAAAACCAGTTGCCTCTTTATCAGTGGTTCCTAACCTGGGTTCGATCGAACCCTAGGGGTTCGGTGAGTCGGCCTCGGGGGTTCGTGTAAATACAAACTTCTCCCTATCGGCGTATTACGGATACGGCAACAGCAGACTGATTTGCAAGTGTGTAATTTGTTGTGAGTTTATGCACTGTGTTGGTTTTGTTGTTTGAACATTAAAACATTAATATTAAGTACATCAATAGTAAAAATGTTGCGTTCAAGTGTTTACCAAGTAAAACATAAACGAGAGTGTTGCGTTCAAATGTCTACTAAGTACATCAATAGTAAGAATGTTGTGCTCAGGTGTTTACCAAGTTAAATAATAGTGGGAGTGTTGCGTTCAAATGTCTATTAAGTACATCAAGAGTAAGGATGGTGTGTTCAAGTGTTTGCCAAGTAAAACATAAACAGGAGTGTTGCGTTCAAATGTCTACTATGTACATCAATAGTAAGAATGTTGTGTTCAAGTGTTTACCAAGTAAAATAATAGTGGGAGTGTTGCGTTCAAATGTCTATTAAGTACATCAATAGTAAGGATATTGTGTTCAAGTGTTTACCAAGTAAAATAATAGTGTTGCATTAAAATGTCTACTAAGTACATTAAAAGTAAGAATGTTGTGTTCAAGTGTTTACCAAGTAAAACATTATCGAGATTGTTGCGTTCAAATGTCTATTCAGTACTTTAATAGTAAGAATGTTGTGTTCAAGTGTTTACGAAGTGAAACATAAACAGGAGTGTTGCGTTCAAATGTCTACTAAGTACATCAATAGTAAGAATGTTGTGTTCAAGTGTTTACCAAGTAAAATAATAGTGGGAGTGTTGCGTTCAAATGTCTACTAGGTACATCAATAGTAAGGATGGTGTGTTCAAGTGTTTACCAAGTAAAATAATAGTGTTGCATTCAAATGTCTACTAAGTACATTAAAAGTAAGAATGTGGTGTTCAAATGTTTACCAAGTAAAACATAAACGAGAGTGTTGCGTTCAAATGTCTACTAAGTAGGTCAATAGAAAGAATGTTGCGTTCGAGTGTTTACCAAGTAAAACATTCACGAGATTGTTGCGTTCAAATGTCTATTAAGTACTTTAATAGTAAGAATGTTGTGTTCAAGTGTTTACCAAGTAAAACACAAACAGGAGTGTTGCGTTCAAATGTCTACTAGGTACATAAATAGTAAGGATGGTGTGTTCAAGTGTTTACCAAGTAAAATAATAGTGTTGCATTTAAATGTGTACTAAGTACATTAAAAGTAAGAATGTTGTGTTCAAATGTTTACCAAGTAAAACATAAACGAGAGTGTTGCGTTCAAATGTCTACTTAGTAGGTCAATAGAAAGAATGTTGCGTTCGAGTGTTTACCAAGTAAAACATTAACGAGATTGTTGCGTTCAAATGTCTATTAAGGACTTTAATAGTAAGAATGTTGTGTTCAAGTGTTTACCAAGTAAAACACAAACAGGAGTGTTGCGTTCAAATGTCTACTAGGTACATCAATAGTAAGGATGGTGTGTTCAAGTGTTTACCAAGTAAAATAATAGTGTTGCATTTCAATGTGTCCTAAGTACATTAAAAGTAAGAATGTTGTGTTCAAATGTTAACCAAGTAAAACATAAACGAGAGTGTTGCGTTCAAATGTCTACTAAGTAGATCAATAGAAAGAATGTTGCGTTCAAGTGTTTACCAAGTAAAACATTAACGAGATTGTTGCGTTCAAATGTCTATTAAGTACATCAATAGTAAGAATGTTGTGTTCAAGTGTTTACCAAGTAAAACATAAACAGGAGTGTTGCATTCAAATGTCTATTAAGTACATCAATAGTAAGAATGTTGTTTTCAAGTGTTTACCATGTAAAATAATAGTGGGAGTGTTGCGTTCAAATGTCTATTAAATACACCAATAGTAAGGATGGTGTGTTCAAGTGTTTACCAAGTAAAATAATAGTGTTGCATTCAAATGTCTACTAAGTACATTAAAAGTAAGAATGTGGTGTTCAAATGTTTACCAAGTAAAACATAAACGAGAGTGTTGCGTTCAAATGTCTACTAAGTAGGTCAATAGAAAGAATGTTGCGTTCGAGTGTTTACCAAGTAAAACATTAACGAGATTGTTGCGTTCAAATGTCTATTAAGTACTTTAATAGTAAGAATGTTGTGTTCAAGTGTTTACCAAGTAAAACACAAACAGGAGTGTTGCGTTCAAATGTCTACTAGGTACATCAATAGTAAGGATGGTGTGTTCAAGTGTTTACCAAGTAAAATAATAGTGTTGCATTTAAATGTGTACTAAGTACATTAAAAGTAAGAATGTTGTGTTCAAATGTTTACCAAGTAAAACATAAATGAGAGTGTTGCGTTCAAATGTCTACTAAGTAGATCAATAGAAAGAATGTTGCGTTCAAGTGTTTACCAAGTAAAACATTAACGAGATTGTTGCGTTCAAATGTCTATTAAGTACATCAATAGTAAAAATGTTGTGTTCAAGTGTTTACCAAGTAAAACATAAACAGGAGTGTTGCATTCAAATGTCTATTAAGTATATCAATAGTAAAAATGTTGTTTTCAAGTGTTTACCATGTAAAATAATATTGGGAGTGTTGCATTCAAATGTCTATTAAATACATCAATAGTAAGGATGGTGTGTTCAAGTGTTTACCAAGTAAAATAATAGTGTTGCATTCAAATGTCTACTAAGTACATTAAAAGTAAGAATGTTGTGTTCAAATGTTTACCAAGTAAAACATAAATGAGAGTGTTGCATTCAAATGTCTAGTAAGTAGATCAATAGTAAGAATGTTGCGTTCAAGTGTTTACCAAGTAAAACATTAACAAGATTGTTGCGTTCAAATGTCTATTAAGTACTTTAATAGTAAGAATGTTGTGTTCAAGTGTTTACCAAGTAAAACATAAACAGGAGTGTTGCGTTCAAATGTCTACTAAGTACATCAATAGTAAGAATGTTGTGTTCAAGTGTTTACCAAGTAAAACATAAACAGGAGTGTTGCGTTCAAATGTCTACTAAGTACATCAATAGTAAGAATGTTGTGTTCAAGTGTTTACCAAGTAAAATAATAGTGGGAGTGTTGCGTTCAAATATCTACTAGGTACATCAATAGTAAGGATGGTGTGTTCAAGTGTTTACCAAGTAAAATAATAGTGTTGCATTCAAATGTCTACTAAGTACATTAAAAGTAAGAATGTTGTGTTCAAATGTTTACCAAGTAAAACATAAATGAGAGTGTTGCGTTCAAATGTCTACTAAGTAGATCAATAGTAAGAATGTTGCGTTCAAGTGTTTACCAAGTAAAACATTAACGAGATTGTTGCGTTCAAATGTCTATTAAATACATCAATAGTAAGAATGTTGTGTTCAAGTGTTTACCAAGTAAAACATAAACAGGAGTGTTGCGTTCAAATGTCTATTAAGTACATCAATAGTAAGAATGTTGTGTTCAAGTGTTTACCATGTAAAATAATAGTGGGAGTGTTGCGTTCAAATGTCTATTAAATACACCAATAGTAAGGATGGTGTGTTCAAGTGTTTACCAAGTAAAATAATAGTGTTGCATTCAAATGTCTACTAAGTACATTAAAAGTAAGAATGTTGTGTTCAAATGTTTACCAAGTAAAACATAAACGAGAGTGTTGCGTTCAAATGTCTACTAAGTAGATCAATAGTAAGAATGTTGCGTTCAAGTGTTTACCAAGTAAAACATTAACGAGATTGTTGCGTTCAAATGTCTATTCAGTACTTTAATAGTAAGAATGTTGTGTTCAAGTGTTTACGAAGTAAAACATAAACAGGAGTGTTGCGTTCAAATGTCTACTAAGTACATCAATAGTAAGAATGTTGTGTTCAAGTGTTTACCAAGTAAAATAATAGTGGGAGTGTTGCGTTCAAATGTCTACTAGGTACATCAATAGTAAGGATGGTGTGTTCAAGTGTTTACCAAGTAAAATAATAGTGTTGCATTCAAATGTCTACTAAGTACATTAAAAGTAAGAATGTGGTGTTCAAATGTTTACCAAGTAAAACATAAACGAGAGTGTTGCGTTCAAATGTCTACTAAGTAGGTCAATAGAAAGAATGTTGCGTTCGAGTGTTTACCAAGTAAAACATTAACGAGATTGTTGCGTTCAAATGTCTATTAAGTACTTTAATAGTAAGAATGTTGTGTTCAAGTGTTTACCAAGTAAAACACAAACAGGAGCGTTGCGTTCAAATGTCTACTAGGTACATCAATAGTAAGGATGGTGTGTTCAAGTGTTTACCAAGTAAAATAATAGTGTTGCATTTAAATGTGTACTAAGTACATTAAAAGTAAGAATGTTGTGTTCAAATGTTTACCAAGTAAAACATAAACGAGAGTGTTGCGTTCAAATGTCTATTAAGTACTTTAATAGTAAGAATGTTGTGTTCAAGTGTTTACCAAGTAAAACACAAACAGGAGTGTTGCGTTCAAATGTCTACTAGGTACATCAATAGTAAGGATGGTGTGTTCAAGTGTTTACCAAGTAAAATAATAGTGTTGCATTTAAATGTGTACTAAGTACATTAAAAGTAAGAATGTTGTGTTCAAATGTTTACCAAGTAAAACATTAACGAGATTGTTGCGTTCAAATGTCTACTAAGTACATCAATAGTAAGAATGTTGTTTTCAAGTGTTTACCATGTAAAATAATAGTGGGAGTGTTGCGTTCAAATGTCTATTAAATACACCAATAGTAAGGATGGTGTGTTCAAGTGTTTACCAAGTAAAATAATAGTGTTGCATTCAAATGTCTACTAAGTACATAAAAAGTAAGAATGTTGTGTTCAAATGTTTACCAAGTAAAACATAAACGAGAGTGTTGCGGTCAAATGTCTACTAAGTAGATCAATAGTAAGAATGTTGCGTTCGAGTGTTTACCAAGTAAAACATTAACGAGATTGTTGCGTTCAAATGTCTATTAAGTACATCAATAGTAAGAATGTTGTGTTCAAGTGTTTACCAAGTAAAACATAAACAGGAGTGTTGCATTCAAATGTCTACTAAGTACATCAATAGTAAGAATGTTGTTTTCAAGTGTTTACCATGTAAAATAATAGTGGGAGTGTTGCGTTCAAATGTCTACTAAGTACATCAATAATAAGGATGGTGTGTTCAAGTGTTTACCATGTAAAATAATAGTGTTGCATTCAAATGTCTACTACGTACATTAAAAGTAAGAATGTTGTGTTCAAATGTTTACCAAGTAAAACATAAACAGATTTTTGAGCCTGAACACAGAGAGGATGAGCAATAAGTTTTAGAAAGCCGTTTGCTGCTCGGACACAGCTTTATTGTGACACTCGCAACCGCAACATACAAACTAACCATATTCATAACATACATCCGTAAACGTGGATGCATATGCAAACATTCTGCACCTTATTGCTCTTTTATCCTGCACTATCATGAGCTAGTGCAACAAAATTTCATTCTTATCTGTACTGTAAAGTTCAAATTTGAATGACAATAAAGGAAGTCTAAGTCTAAGTCTCATAAAACAAACACCTACTGTAATATTTCCACTCTCGCTGGGATGTCGACCGACGGGACGCTCACATAATTCAGTTTGGATCAGACCTCGGCAAATTAAGGCCCGGGGGCCACATGCGGCCCATTAAGCTTTTCAATCTGGCCCGCCGGACATTCCCAAATATTTTTTTTAGATCTTTAAGATGGAAACTGTTGCTGCCATTATGATGTGCAGTGATGTTTTCTAATGACCGTAAGTCTTGAACTATGCAAAGTATTTCAATGGTTGGAATCTGCACTTTTGGATGATATACCAGTTACTATGGTAATCTAGTTAGTTACTATGGTCATCTAATTAGTTACTATGGTCATCTAATGAGTTACTATGGTAATCTACGTCACAGCAGCTCAGACGAGGCCCCAAGCAGTGTGGGCGGGAAGCGTTTCCACAGACGCGGAAGGAGATTTTCACAACAAAGTTCTAAAGCTTAGTGATATATCAGATATATCAGATTGTAGGTGGGTTTATTTTGTACCCTTCGCGTTCATATTTCACTGTTTGTTGCATTTTTGTCGCGTTTCACTTGATTGTAAAATATGTCGATCGAAAAAGGGGTGTGACGTTCATATTTTGTCAATAGTCAGTGTTTTATCGTTCATAGAAAAATTTAAAATTCCATTGCGTTTTTTAAGGCGGTCTGTCATAACGTTTTTAGCATTCAATCAGACATTATTGTGAGGTTTTGTATTATTGTCCCTAAAAATAGATATACCGGCCCCCAGACACATCTTTTTCTCTAAATGTGGCCCCCGAGTCAAAATAATTGCCCAGGCCTGGTTTAGATGAAGATTCAATGACAATCCTCCCAAAGGGTTAAAAAAAAAAGTTGCCGCAACTGTCTTTTTTTGCCAGCTTGGAGACTTGAAAATCAACCAGCCTGTCGGTCCATGGCCATATTTGTTTACTACCAGGTGAGAGATGCATGGATTATAATCTCGAATTTACTTTCAGCAAGTTTGAGACGAAGCAAAAGCAGCAACCTGTTTATGAAGTGTCAACAAAAGCAGCATAAGCTAGCATTAGCTCAATGCTATCAATGCGCTACTTAAGTAGTCAGTCTGTGTTGGCGCTTATAATAACAATATCACCTATACTTGGTTAATTTTCATGAAGAATGGAGTATTGTTCGCGGGTTTTTGAATGTTTTTAGAGTTGGGAAAATGAGCGCAAAAGAGAACCTTTGATCAGTTGACTCAATTGTTAGCTATTTATTTACGATTTTGAATGCTTAAACAAAGCCAAGCATATGTGTTCTTGACTTTTTTTGATTGATTGATTGATTGAAACTTGTATTAGTAGATTGCACAGTACAGTACATATTCCGTACAATTGACCGCTAAATGGTAACACCCCAATAGGTTTTTCAACTTGTTTAAGTCGGGGTCCACGTTAATCGATTCATGGTAAGGATTGTGAATGATAAACAACACATCTCTTTCAATTTCGTATTTCGAGTATGACTGATCTAATAACATGGTCAGAGTTACTCCAGTGGCGTAGGACAGTGTTGTTCAACCTTTTATGAGCAAAGGCACATTTTTCTCATTGCTAAAATCCAGAGGAACACCACCACCAGCAGAAAGTGTTAAAAAATGAAACTCAGTAGCCTATCTTGACAATATAAAGTCGTTCTCATCAAATACCTGACACAATTGATTGATATTAATTTAAATCAGGGGTGTCAAACTCATTTTATATCGGGGGCCACATGGAGAAAAATCTACTCCCAAGTGGGCCGGAATGGTAAAATCACGGTACGATAACTTAAAAATAAAGACAACTTCAGAACAAGCACATTCTGAAATTGTACAAATCATAATGCTGTTTTTTATTTTTTGTTTACACTTACACGTTACGGTTCATAGTATTCTATCTTTATTTGTCATTATTTAAGTTTTCTGAATAAATTATGTGATAATGTTCAGCAGTCAACTCATTGGTGTTAATTTTCAAACTGTCAAGACAAAAAAAATTACATCAAAATCAAATTACAGTATGTTATTTATTAGAGATGTCCGATAATGGCTTTTTTTGCCGATTAACGATATTCCGATATTGTCCAACTCTTAATTACCGATTGCGATATCAACCGATACCGATATATACAGTCGTGGAATTAACACATTATTATGCCTAATTTTGTTGTGATGTCCCGCTGGGTGCATTAAACAATGTAACAAGGTTTTTCAAAATAAATCAACTCAAGTTATGGAAAAAAATGCCAACATGGCACTGCCATATTTATTATTGAAGTCACAAAATGCTTTTTTTTTTTTTTAACATGCCTCAAAACAGCAGCTTGGAACTTGGGACATGCTCTCCCTGAGAGAGCATGAGGAGGTTGGGGTGGGCGGGGTTGGGGGGGGGGCGCGGTTGTGGAGGGGTGTTGGGGGTAGCGGGGGGTGTATATTTTAGCGTCCCGGAAGGGTTAGTACTGCAAGGGATTCTGGGTATTTGTTCTGTTGTGTTTATGTTGTGTTATGGTGCGGATGTCCTCCCGAAATGTGTTTGTCATTCTTGTTTGGTGTGGGTTCACAGTGTGGCGCATATTTGTAACAGTGTTAAAGTTGTTTCTACGGCCACCCTCAGTGTGACCTGTATGGCTGTTGACCAAGCATGCATTGCATTCACTTGTGTGTGTGAAAAGCCGTAGGAAGTGCCTTTAAGGTTTATTGGCGCTCTGAACTTCTCCCTACGTCCGTGTACACAGTGGCGTTTTAAAAAGTCATACATTTTACTTTTTGAAACCGATACCGATAATTTCCAATATTACATTTTAAAGCGATGAGGTGGCGACTTGTCCAGGGTGTACCCCGCCTTCCGCCCGATTGTAGCTGAGATAGGCTCCAGCGCCCCCCGCGACCCCAAAGGGAATAAGCGGTAGAAAATGGATGGCATTTTAAAGCATTTTTCGGCCGATAATATCGGCAGTTCGATATTATCGGACACCCCTATTATTTATGTAGTTTGATCATTTTCCTCGACTGATGTAGTAACATCATGTGGTTTATGTTGTACATATGTAGCATCCAGTGGACTGTTTCTTTTATTCAAAAATTTCCGGTTAATGCTTATACTAAAACTCATCCCGCGGGCCGGATAAAACCTGTTCGCGGGCCTGATCCGGCCCTCGGACCGTACATTTTACACCCCTGATTTAAACCATAAATTCACTTACCCTCTTGTCTCAAAGTAGCCCCACAAAGCAATTAACTTCCTGCTGCCACCTACTGATATGGAAGAATATTATATGGTTACCCTGCCGATCTCTCGACAGCACAGATGCTCAACAACGGCAACATATTTGCATGTCCACGGCACACCAGGGCACGCTAGTAGAATCTAAGGAAATTATTATAATTAATATTTAAATTGGCTGACTGAATTTGTGGCATTTTCACATAATCTGCTGATAGTAAATACAATTGGATATGTTTCAATGGATACAATAAAACACAAAGAATCATATAAAGTCAACTTGTTTTTCCACTCTACTGGTACTTAAAGGGTCATCATGCAAGCAGAAGCGAGGCACAAATGTCATGACAACAACAACATACAGAAAGGATTTCAGTGGTTGATTTCGGATGATGTTACATGTCTGCAATATGATTCATTATCAGTGAGTAACCACAGCCAGTAATCCAGGACCTCTCCCTCTTTTGCTTTATGTACATGTTGTTGCCTTTGCTTCTCATAAAACATAATTAGAATTCAATTTATCAAGTCTGTCAAGGCTACTTCATGTCGTAAATATGCTCATGTCAACTTGTAGTTGCTGTATACTATTTTGATACTTTTTTCTTTCTTCAAAAAAATGAATGGTTTGTGACCAACCAAACTTCATTTTTACCATTTAAATTTGCAAGTACCTTTTAAAGTTAACAATGAACATGATGCTTATGGAAGCATTTTCATATGAAAATATATTTGGTTCTGAAACAAGTATGTACAGTTGATGGATGGATAAATGGAACGTTATTGTCATTGCACTGAAAATGTACAGCAAAATTACATTTTTATTACAAACCCTGTCGGAAAAAAGACATACAGTAATAGGGTGTACAGAACGGGAACACCAATCGAGTCTCTATATGGGCGGCGTACCGTAAAAAAAAAAAAGGAAAAATGGTAAACATGGTTAGTTTTTTTTTGGTTACCTGCAGTGGCACAAAAAGTGGGTATGCAATATACAGTTGTGCTCATAAGTTCACAAACCCTGGGAGAATTTATGATTTCTTGGAAATTCTTCAGAGAATATGAATGATAACACAAAAACCTTTCTTCCACTCATGCTTAATGGTTGTGTGAAGCTATTTATTGGCAAACAACTGTCTTTACTCTTTTTAAATCAAAATGACAAAAGAAAGTACCCAAATGACCCTGATCAAAAGTTTACATACCCCAGTGACTTTGATCTGATAACATGCACAAAAGTTGACACAAACAGGTTTGAATGGCTAATCAACGTTCCAATCCTCACCTGTGACATGTTTGTTTGTAATTAATGTGTGTGTATAAAAGGTCAGTGAGTTTCTGGGCTTCTGACAGACCATTGCATCTGCAAGAAAAGGTAATTGAACTGCATAAAACTGGAAAGGGGTATAAAAAGATATCCAAGGAATTGAGAATGCCAATCAGCAGTGTTCAAACGCTGATTAAGAAGTGGAAAATGAAGGATTCAGGTAGACCAGCAAAGATTTCAGCCACAACAGCCAGGAAAATTGTTCGAGATGCAAAGAAAAATCCACAAATAACTTCAGCTGAAATACAGGACTCTGTGAAAAATTGTGGTGTGGCTGTTTCAAGATGCACAATAAGGAGGCAGTTGAAGAAAAATGAGCTGCATGGTCGAGTCGCCAGAAGAAAGCCATTTCTGCGCAAATGTCACAAAGTATCCCGCTTACATTACGCCAAACAGCACAGAGACAATCCTCAAAACTTCTGGAACAAAGTAATTTGGAGTGATGAGACCAAAATTTAACTTTTTGGCCACTCGACCATGCAGTCCATTTTTCTTCAACTGCCTCCTTATTGTGCATCTTGAAACAGCCACACCACAATTTTTCAGAGAGTCCTGTATTTCAGCTGAAGTTATTTGTGGATTTTTTTTTTGCATCGCAAACAATTTTCCTGGCTGTTGTGGCTGAAATCTTTGCTGGTCTACCTGAATCCCTCATTTTCCACTTCTTAATCAGCGTTTGAACACTGCTGATTGGCATTCTCAATTCCTTGGATATCTTTTTATACCCCTTTCCTGTTTTATGCAGTTCAATTACCTTTTCTCGCAGATCCTTTGACAATTATTTTGCCTTCCCCATGACTCAGAAACCAGAAACATCTGTGCAGCACTGGATGAAAGATGCAATGGTCTATCAGAAGCTCAGAAACGCACTGACCTTTTATACACACACATTAATTACAAACAAACAGGTCACAGGTGAGGATTGTAACCTTGATTAGCCATTCAAACATTTTTGTGTCAACTTTTGTGCATGTTATCAGATCAAAGTCACTGGGGTATGTAAACTTTTGATCAGGGTCATTTTGGTACTTTCTTTTGTCATTTTGATTTTAAAAAAATAAACACAGTTGTTTGCCAATAAATAGCTTCACACAACCATTAAGCATGAGTGGAAGAAAGGTTGTTGTGTTATCATTCATATTCTCTGAAGAATGGCCAAGAAATCATAAATTCTCCCAGGGTATGTAAACTTATGAGCACAACTGTAACATAAACTCGTCAGACCACAGAACACTTTTCCACTTTGTATCAGTCCATCTTAGATGAGCTCAGGCCCAGCAAAGCCGACGGCGTTTCTGGGTGTTGTTGATAAACGGTTTTCGCCTTGCATAGGAGAGTTTTAACTTGCACATACAGATGTAGCGACCAACTGTAGTTACCGACAGTGGGTTTCTGAAGTGTTCCTGAGCCCATGTGGTGATATCCTTTACACACTGATGTCGCTTGTGGATGCAGTACAGCCTGAGGGATCGAAGGTCACGGGCTTAGCTGCTTACGTGCAGTGATTTCTCCAGATTCTCTGAACCCTTTGACGATATTACGGAGCGTGCACGGTGAAATCCCTAAATTCTTTGCAATAGCTGGTTGAGAAAGGTTTTTCTTAAACTGTTCAACAATTTGCTCACGCATTTGTTGACAAAGTGGTGACCCTCGCCCCATCCTTGTTTGTGAATGACTGAGCATTTCATGGAATCTACTTTTATACCCAATCATGGCACCCACCTGTTCCCAATTTGCCTGTTCACCTGTGGGATGTTCCAAATAAGTGTTTGATGAGCATTCCTCAACTTTATCAGTATTTATTGCCACCTTTCCCAACTTCTTTGTCACGTGTTGCCGGCATCAAATTCTAAAGTTAATGATTATTTGCAAAAAAAAAAAAAATGTTTATCAGTTTGAACATCAAATATTTTGTCTTTGTCGCATATTCAACTGAATATGGGTTGAAAAGGATTTGCAAATCATTGTATTCTGTTTATATTTACATCTAACACAATTTCCCAACTCATATGGAAACGGGGTTTGTATTTCCAGGCTTTCACGGGCCATGTAAAATAATGTAAGATTCGGCCCCCGGGCCTTGAGTTTGACACCTGTGCTGTACATCCTCCTGAGTGGACAGTTGTTATGCAAAACACAAATGCCATTCTGAAGTATAATTCGATGTATTCTGTTTGTGTTCAGCTGAAGTAAATACAAGCATACATGTGTGTATTAATACGACAGTGAACAAACCGATTTTTGTGGGGCTTCAACAGACGCCTCTTTGACAGCATATTTTGACTACGTCGACTGTTTTGGATAGTGTGAGCGAGAGATACACATCTCCAAATGCTGCCCCCGTGTGCGCTGCAGGTTTCTTTGTTAATCAGGACCGTGTTGGTGTCGGTCTGCCTGTCAAGCTCATGTCATGCCAGAGTGGATAATGGATCAGAGGTGAAGGTGTGACCGTCTTCCTGCACAGACTTGATTCTTGCTGCCTCAGCTTGGCGTTCCCCCGTCAGACACCCCTGCCAGGTGCTCACGATGGTTATTTTGCGGTGGTGCCAGTGTTGTGCTTGGCCTGCCGTGGGCGGGCCTGGCCAGCAGTGGAAGGCGCCAAATAAAGACTCTCACACACACAATTGCCTTAACGGGCCAAAGTCTGTCACATGAAGGTACATTTTGGATGACTGGTTCTTTATGTTCGTATCAAGACAGACTATAGAACTGCAGAGAATAGTACCGTATTTTTCGGACTATAAGTCGCAGTTTTTTTCATAGTTTGGCCGGGCTCCAGTGCGACTTATATATGTTTTTTTCCATTTTTAATATGCATTTTCGGCAGGTGCGACTTATACTCCGAAAAATACGGTAATAGGATGAGTCCGCTTAAACCAGGGCAACCCTCACGATTTTTCCGGGAGACTCCCGAATTTCAGTGCCTCTCCCGGAAATCTCCCGGGGCAACCATTCTCAGATTTTCACCCGTACAACGATATTGAGGGCGTGCCGTGATGGCTCTGCCTTTAGCGTCCTCTACGACCTGTCGTCGCGTCCGCTTTTTCACCATACTAACTGCATGCCGGCCCAGTCAAAAGTTGTATGCAGCTTCTGCATACACAGGTAAGTGACTGCAAGGCATACTTGATCAACACTCATACAGGTCACACTGAGGGTGGAGATATAAACAACTTTAACACTGTTACAAATATGCGCCACACTGTGAACCCACCCCAAACAAGAATGAAAAACACATTTTGGGAGAACATCCGCACCGTAACACAACATAAACACAACAGAACAAATACCCAGAATCCCTTGCAGCCCAAACTCTTCCGGGCTAATTATTAGTAGATTGCACAGTACAGTACATATTCCGTACAATTGACCACTAAATGGTAACACCCGAATACGTTTTTCAACTTGTTTAAGTCGGGGTCCACATAAATCAATTCATGGGAGGTAAAAACGTTTTGTTGCGTGCAGAAATTGTATTTCATTTTCTCTGCAGTCGTTCATTGATTTCATAAATGTAACCCATAATAGTTTGTTTATACATAGCACAAAGCAAAAAAAAAACTTTATATGCAGTGTTATTTCATTTTAAATTTCAAAAGAGTTTTGTGGCTCCCATTGTTTTCTTTAATTTGTAAAACGGGTCAAAATGGCTCTTTGAGTGGTTTTGGTTGCCGACCCCTGGCTTAAACGGAGGTCTTTTTTTTGTACATGTGCTTGTTTAAGGGCTTATGTGCTTGTTTAAGCGAGATATGGTCAAAATGGAATTGGTTTTAACAAGATTTTTGTTAATGGCACGATTTCGGTGTTTAATATTACTTGTGTAATACACTAGCTGCTATAGTGCTGACGGCAGCCCGTATTGAGTATTGTGTTGCCTATGCCAGTGGTCCCCAACCTTTTTGTAACTGCGGACCGGTCAACGCTTGAAAATTTGTCCCACGGACCGGTGGGTTGTGGGGGAAATGGTATTTTTTTTTTTTTTTTTTGTCATAAAAAAATACAATCATGTGTGCTTACGGACTGTATCCCTGCAGACTGTATTGATCTATATTGATATATAATGTAGGAACCAGAAATATTAATAACAGAAAGAAACAACCCTTTTGTGCGAATGAGAGTCATATAGAGGATCTTTGACTAGCGTTTTTGAAGTGCATTCCTAAAAACGGCAGAATGATCCTATCATAGAGGATCTTTGACTGTTTTTAGTCGAGTGTGAATGAGTGGAAATGGGGGAGGGAGAATTTTTGGGTTGGTGCACTAATTGTAAGTGTATCTTGTGTTTTTTATGTTGATTTAATAAAAAAATAAAAAATATATAATTTTTTTATTTTTTATTTCTTGTGCGGCCCGGTACCAATCAAAAACTCCACGGTGACGCTATGGACGATTACAAGACGGAACGGCACTTGTACTTCCGGCTCAAAAAAACAGCAGGAAACACCTGAAGGCATTTACCTGGCTGTCCAAAAGGTGGCACCATAACACACGTTTAATTAAAACTGTTTGCTTTCTGGTCGTCAGCGAGGAAGAATCGGTATAGCTCGGTTGGTAGAGCGGCCGTGCCAGCAACTTGAGGGTTCCAGGTTCGATTCCCGCTTCCGCCATCCTAGTCACTGCCGTTGTGTCCTTGGGCAAGATACTTTACCCACCTGCTCCCAGTGCCACCAACACTGGTTTAAATGTCACTTAGATATTGGGTTTCACAATGTAAAGCGCTTTGAGTCACTAGAGAAAAGCGCTATATAAATATAATTCACTTCACTTCACTTCAATCGATCCATGGACCGGTGGGGGGGATGGTATATATATATATATATATTTTTTTTTTTTATTGTCATAAAAAATACAATCATGTGTGCTTACGGACTGTATCCCTGCAGACTGTATTGATCTATATTGATATATAATGTAGGAACCAGAAATTTTAATAACAGAAAAAAACAACCTTTTTGTGCGAATGAGAGTTATATAGAGGATCTTTGACTCGCGTTTTTGAAGTGCATTCCTAAAAACGGCAGAATTATCCTATCATAGAGGATCTTTTGTGACGATCTGTCACTTCATTTCTGTTTTTTTCCTTGTTTTTGTATTTACTTCTTGTCAGTGCTCTTATTTTGTTATATTTCCTGTTTGTTCCGCTGAGCATTGTTTTTTCTTCACCTGCCGTTGATTGGCAGCCGGTCCACACCTGCTGCCAATCAACATGTATCCTATTTATGCTTGGTCTCGAGCACTCCTCAGTGCTCGATGATAAACACTCTATGTTTGGAGCATTTATGCAAGACTGCTTTATTTTCTGTTTTGTATGAGATTAAAACTCATCATACCTGCTCTCAGCTCTCCTGGTTCTTGCATCTTGGGGTCACAAAACGGCAGCCATGCGAGTTCCTCACATCTTTGACTGTTTTTAGTGGAGTGTGAATGAGTGTAAATGGGGGAGGGAGATTTTTTGGGTTGGTGCACTAATTGTAAGTGTATCTTGTGTTTTTTATGTTGATTTAATAAAAAAATAAAAATAAAAATACATTTTTTTATTATTTTTATTTCTTGTGCGGCCCGGTACCAATCGATCCACGGACCGGTACCGGGCCACGGCCCGGTGGTTGGGGACCACTGGTTTATGCTGTAAGGAATGTAAGGAATACGTTTGGTTGAGCTTACCCACCTCAAAGCTATTTTATTTGGTACATGGTGTAATGATAAGTGTGACCAGTAGATGGCAGTCAAACATAAGAGGTAAGTGTAGGCTGCACTATGATGGCAGTATGACTCAATTAAACAACACCAACATTTTATATGTTCCATTGAAAACGTAGAACATAACACACGGCACTCAAATATCTATCAAAATGTTTTAGAACGACTTTGGTAAGCTATGAACAGAGGTGGGTAGAGTAGCCAGAAATTGTACTCAAGTAAGAGTACTGTTACTTTAGAGATGTATTACTCAAGTAAAAGTAAGGAGTAGTCACCCAAATATTTACTTGAGTATAAGTAAAAAGTATGTTGTGAAAAAACTACTCAAGTACTGAGTAACTGATGAGTAACCTGTTTGTTTAATGATGACGACAACAAATAATGCACAAAAACATAAACATAGCGATGAGCAAATTCAGAGCCAGGAATATCTCTTAAGCAACAAAAACAATAATATATATTAAATAATAATACATTAACATAAAAAAATAAAGGCAAATTGAGCCACAATAACTTAACAGCACCATAGGCTCAGTAGGCAGAGATTACAAAGGAAAATAACAAGTTAGCCTTTACGCAAACCATGAACTGATAGGTGTGGGCTGCATCTGGGAACACACTGATTGGTGTTTCTATGCATGAGTGTGTGTGTGTGTGTATGCAACTGTGCGTGTGTGCGGCTGTGTGTGTGTGTGTGTGTGTGTGTGTGTGTGTGTGTGTGTGTGTGTGTGTGTGTGTGTGTGTGTGTGTGTGTGTGTGTGTGTGTGTGTCTATGAGGCTGCAGTGCGTTATTAAATGTCCCCACACGATGCACATTTGACAGTGATTCATAGCAGGAAAGCTAACATCAGCCTACGGTGACAGCCAAAATATCTACTAATGTTACTTACCGCGATGTGCTTCCTCAAATTTGACGTTGAGTTCATGTAAGCTTAAGCTTGTTAATCATGTGACCGCCTGTCTCTGTTTGATTGGTGAAACGGAGTCAAACGTCACCAGTGATTGCATTTGATCGGTGAAACGCAGGCATGCGATAGATCCTACTTTGAAGGTCTGTCTGACAAACCAAAACAAACAAAGCGTGCATTAACAGATCGATAAAAATCAGTAGCGAGTAGCGAGCTGAATGTAGATAAATGGAGCGGAGTAAAAGTAACGTTTCTTCTCTATAAATATACTCAAGTAAAAGTATGTTGCATTAAAACTACTCTTAGAAGTACATTGTATTCCAAAAGTTACTCAAGTAGATGTAACGGAGTAAATGTAGCGCGTTACTACCCACATCTGGCTCTGAAGCTGCACCGCTTGATATGCTTCAACATACGAGTATTATTATGGTGTGTGTGTATAAGGTAAGACATATTATCTGGCGTTGTGTTTCGCAATATTATGCAGAAGCAACTTTTCTTACCTTCTGGTCCCTGCTGATGTGTATTTGGGATCTGCATAAATCCTGGAAAATTGCGCGCATCCGCCTTTGTAGTCCGTGCTGACATCGTAGTCGATAAGCTTCTTCTTTTTCTCTTATCTTCTTGTTATGGGACATTCATCCTCCGCTGTTGCCATCTCTAATATAAAGTAGTGTAAAGTTCTTACTTATATCTGTCAGTAAACTCGCCATGAAAGCGCTAAAACATACCGGTGTAGTGAGTTTACATTATTCACCCAAAGAACTTTAGTTATTAGAGAGTTCCGGTCGGACGGTTTTTCACCGGACACATTTCCGGTGTTGTGGTTTACGGATGAGGAGATGCTGCTCCGTTATTGATTTAAGTAAAGTCTGCTTGCCTATCTGTTTTATCCAGTGCTTTCATGTTTTTAGTTATATTCTTATCTATGTTTCTACGTTTTATCTAGTGTTGATCATGTTTTTATTTCTATTTAAATGTTCTATTATATATTGTAACTTTCTATTTTAATTTTGTACCTTTCTTTTTTTTATTTATTTTTTTATACTTTGTAGCACTTTGAGATTGTAACAAATGTAAAGTGTGTTACAAATGTAATTTATTATTATTTATTATTATTATTATAAAAGTATAACCCATTTACCCTAATTTACCATTTACTGCCATTTACTGGGGATTGACACCCTGCCAATTTTTTGTCACTTAATAAACTGATTAAGAGAGCCGACTCCGTCCTAGGCTGCCCACTAGACAGCATTGAGAAGGTGGCTGGACCAAGTTGACACCCATGACATCCATAATGTCCAATCCCTCTCACTACATGCACAACAATACACTGTTAGTGCAAGAAGGAGCGCTACTGCAATATAAAGTATATATTTGTATTTTTTTTGTTTTACTTTGCCATTCACTTCTGTTAATGTATGTACAAACTTTCACTGCAACAACGTGATGACCCCATTGCGGGATAAATAAAGTCTATCCTATCCTGTGACGAGGCAAGGGAACTGCACAGCAAGTGGAAAAACAGGGAGGAAGGAGCACTGACACTAAATCTAACACAAAACAGTGGGTAATAAAATAGAAAGCCAA